>NC_065516.1:3090324-3119816 GCF_006386435.1 Epinephelus moara
GACTCCGGCGCGAGCAGACTTTGAACCCCCCCCCCACCCCCCCTCTCCTGCCACCCTCCCCCGCGAGGGCAAAAAACACCACATAACAGCCCCGAAACGTGCACGCGGGGGGATAAAGTTGCAACATAAAAGTCACAAAACAAGTCGTTTGCGATAATTAGCTGAATGAGGAAGAGACCTGGGGTTGAATTCCACCGCTTGGATGCGCATCAAACTAGGAAGCAACACGGAGAGGAGAGAGAAAAACTCTTCTCCCTCCCTCCCCGTGTCCACATCTCAACTCAAACTTTACTTTAACAGCTCCAAAGAGTCCAAACTTCCCCCAACATGTCAAACATCGACCACAGCGAGCACACGAAGGCAGAAGAGCACCAAAATGTAACGATGGAGAGGGTAAAAAAAAGAAGCAGACTTACGCTTGACTTTGTTGGGGTTGGGCTGCTTGCGCCGAGACATCGTGGCGAGGATGATGATGGTGGTGGGGGGCGATGATGATGATGATGAACGGCGGTGATGGTGGATGATGAAGGGGAGATGAAGAAATAAAAAGAAGGGAGAAAGAAAGAGAGGCTGCAAACTTGCTCCGGAGAGGAGAGGAATCAAAATGGCGTTTCCGAAGGGATGTGCAAACTTGGACAAACTTTACTCCGGCTTCTCCTCCTCCCTCCTCCTCCTCCCCTCCCTCCTCCACCTCCTCCTCCTCCTGTGCTTTTCCTCTCTCCTCTCCCGGAGGAAAAAAAGAGCAAAAAGACTCGAGGAAAAGAGTCGTCGAGAGGAAAAATGTTTAGTAGTTTTCTTTTTTTAATTCCTCCCCGGGCTCCCGACCGTGTTCTCTCTCTCCCTCGGCGTGTCTCAGTGTCTCTCTCCCTCTAAACCTGATAAGTAAAGCTCATCACGTGTTGTCTCTCCAGTCTCCAAGGGGACGTGGCCACCAAGCATCTCTGTCTTTACGCACAGATACACGTTACCGCATTACTTCTCCTGTCCTCTCTGTAACGACCCCGGCAGCAGCGATGGAGGAAAAAGTAAACCCACTTTGTTGATCATCCTAAAGGAAAATAAAACGATCGCATTTCATCAAAAGCTCCAGCATTTTTTCTTACTTTTATATATCTGTCACCACTTTGCGCAACAAACATCCACCCTCAGTGACTACATGACGCACTTACAAGAGTTATAATGTAACTTTAGGCAAGTTATCATCTAAAAATATCACCTGAAAGTTGATTTATCCGCAACTTTAACTCCACTCCATCACTGTACCATACCAGAAAAAGTTACTGTCTTTCCTCTCAGCCGGATCACTCTGTACCAGAACGCGCTTCAAACGTCTGTTTTATCATTTCACATAGAGTTTAAGGTGCTAAAAGATAAGAAACCATCCGCGCTGCAGTCAGTGAAAAGACGGCTCAACGTACCTATCGCGAGTTTTAAGAGGAGGACGGAGCGGGGACGGAGGGAGATATCGCGAGCTTTGGGGAGGAAGCGAGGATGTCAACCGTCAGTCTTTTTAGGGGTGGAGGGGGTGGTAATTCTATAGAGGAGCTGGAAAAGTTAGGATTTAGTTTTCACACTTAATGAGGACACGAAGGCTTCTAAATTTTATTAGAATGAGAACTTATTAAATTATGTATACATTTCTGCAAAACCAAAACATCATAATGTTTAGTGAAACAACAGTGCCTTCAAAACTAAAGAGATTCATCGTTTTATGTTCAAATGCCTTAAAAAAATAATGTAGTTCCTGTCTGATAACTAAATATTTTTGGGAAATAACTTTTTGTTTATAAATAAAAACAACTAATCATGTTTCCACCCACCTCTAACTGTAAATAAAACTGCACTGTAGTCATATGGGTAAAATTGTCTTTCAAAAAAAGTAAAAAATCGTTTCTTACTTATTTTTAAAGGGAGTCCAGCGTATAAATATAAAACAGCTGACAAGTATGTCCATGTTACATGATTAATAATCATTAAAAGTAAAGTTACACTTAGTTACTTGGTCAGACTACATTTATAATTTGGAAAAAGTAAAGTAATTCCATCTAAATATCTTAAAAGTAAAGTCAAAAGTAAAGTAATTACACTGGAAAACCTATAAAGTAAAATAATTCAATCTTGAAATCTTCAAACTATGTTAAAAACAATAAAGCAGTTATATCTTAGAAGTAAGGTTATTCATCTTAAAACCTTAACAGTAAAGCAATACCACCTTAAAAGTACAGTAATTCCACCTTAAAAGTAAAATAATTCCATCCTTAAATCCAAACAGTTGAGTCAAAACTTTAGTAATTCCACCCCAAAACTAAAGTAATACCACCTTAAAATCTTTCAGGTCAAGTAATTCCATCTTAAAAGTAAAGTAAATGATCTTAGACAAACTTGCAAGTAAAATAATACCACCTTAAAATCTTAAGAGCAAAGTTCAAAGTAAAGTAATACCACTTTAAAATCTAAAAACTAAAGTAACAAGTAAAGTAATGCCACCTTAAAACATTACAGTAAAAGTAAAAAGAAATCCATCTTTAAATCTAAAAAGTAAAGTCAAAGGTAAAGGTCATTCCATCTTAAAAGTAATTTGCCTTAAAACCTTCTAAGTAAAGTAATACCACCTCAAAATCTAGGTAAAGTCAAAATTAAAATAATACCATCTTACAATCAAAAGTAAAGTTAAAGGTTAAGTTATTCATCTTATAAGTAAAGTCATTTATTTTAAAACCTGAAAAGTAAAGTAATACCACCTTTAAAATGTAAAAAATAAACTAATTTCATCTTCAGATTTTAAAAGTAAAGTCAAAAGTAAAATTATTAAACCTTGAATTTTAAAATCAAAATAGTTCCACCTTCAAACCTTAAAATGAAGTTGAATCCATCTTAAAATCTTATTTTAAACCTCAAAAGTAATGCCATTCCTTATAAAAAATTACATGTCATCATATGTATATCATATTCAAATCAGAGGGTTTTTGCATAAGATTTTTTTTAAAGGAAGTAATTCATAAAGTTATTAAATTATCTGAAACCATAATGTCAAAAGTAAAGTTAGTGAACTTAACACTTTTTAATCAGCAGCTTTAAGTCCAGTCCGCAGTGATGAGGATTGTGTGTGTGTGTGTGTGTGTGTGTGTGTGTGTGTGTGCGTGCGTGCGTGTGTGTGTGTGTGTGTGTGTGTATAAATAACTCAGCAGCAGCAGCAGCAGCAGTTAAGTTTTGCGCTTTTGGCTCTCAGTTCAGACTTAAACTTCAGTCCAGCAGTAGCTGCAAACTATATTTAAACATCAGTACGAGCGCCTCAACTCCTCCCTGCTCGCTACATGTGTTGTTCTTTTCCCCTATCCCTGCCAGCCCTCCATCTCCAGATACAGACCCCTCCTCCCATCCTCCTCCTCCCTCTCCCACCATCCCTCCCCTGCAGGCGCCTACAGCAGAGCAGGAAGAGTCTCTCAGGCTGGTTTTGCCTGTTGCTGCTGATGGGGAGACTGGGTGTTAACAGGATTTAGCTTGTGCTTAAATTACCACAAAAAGTGCATTGAGTTTGATGTAGGGCTGATAGGAGGACTTAAGTTTGTGCTTAAATGACACAGTCAATGCTTTGAGTTTGGTTTAGGAAGCTTTTCCCTCCTGCAGCTAGCTTCTACTACTAAAAGATGAGTTGTACAGTTTGAGAAATACGCTTTGTTTGCTGACTTTGCAGGAGTAAGATGATAAGTAATCACTGGAGCCAGGATAGAGTTAGCTTATCTTAGCATAAAGACTGGCAGCAAGGGGAAACAGCCAGCCTGGCTTTGATTATGGTTTTAAAAAGTGTCTCTGTAGCTAATAAACACACAGGCTATCTCATTTGTTTAATCGGTCCACATGTAAGGCCATGTTACATGCAAGTCTGCAAAAGTAAAGTTATCATGTTTTCATTCCATGTCAATCTAAAGTTGTTCTGCAGCTACATGTTTAATACCTCAAGGATGCATTGAGTTCGATGAAGGAGACCCTTTGCCTCCTGAGGCCAGCTTCTACTATTATAAAGATTAGTTATACAGGCGGGTAAATACACTTTTTAAAATTTCTTTGCAGCAGTGAGGCAAGGACAAATCTCTGGAGCCAAGATGGCGTTAGCTTAGCCTAGCATAAAGACTTGAAGTAGGGGGAATCAGCTAGCCTGTAGTTTAAAAAATGCATCAACATGTATCTTATTTGTTTAATTTGTCCACACGTCTGTCACTGTTAACGATTGTTAAGAGTTTTCTTCTTTTAGTAATATATATAATGTTTAAAAAATAGGCTAACGTTGTTCTGTACTTCCATATTAAATACCTCAAAAAGTGCATTGAGTTTGGCGTAGAGGGCCACTCACCTCTTGTAGCTAGCTTGTATTATTAAAACTTTAATTATACATCCAGTTAAATACACTTTGTTTGCTCTCTTTGCAGGAGTAAGATGATACGAAATCTCTGGAGCCAGGATGGAGTTAGCTTATCTTAGCATAAAGACTGGCAGCAGGGGGAAACAGCCAGCCTGGCTTTGATAATGGTTTAAGAAAAGTGCCTCTGTAGCTAATAAATTTAATTTGTTTAATAGGTCCACATGTTACATGTTACATGCAAGTCTGCAACAGTAAAGTTATCATGTTTTCATTCCATGTATAATTCACGAAAGTATGCTAAAGTTGTTCTGCAGCTACATGTTTAATACCTCAAAAATGCATTGAGCTGGGTGTAGGAGACCCTTTGCCTCCTCAGGCCAGCTTAGTTATACAGGCAGGTAAATACACTTTTTAAATTTTCTTTGCAACAATCAGGCGAGGAGAGATCTCTGAAGCCAGGATGGAGTTAGACAGACTGCAGGAGCCTCCATTTCATTATCTGCATACACACACGCACATGCTCAGGCATGCGCACACACACACACACACACACACACACAGACCAAAGCAGCTAACAGGCATTACATCACTAATCCAATCACTCCTTTTCACCTCAACCGGTCACTTTTCAATTCAGATTAATCTATTGAGATACGAGCCTTTTACTCATACACACACACACACACACACACACACACACACACACACACACACACTTTTAAAAGGATAATTCAACAACATTAAAATGAGTTAGTTACTGTTTTGTAAACTGTACTGTAAACTTTACTGTTTATTGTTCTAAAGATGTAGAGATAAAAACTTTACGGATTTATATAAGAAGATTATAGATGAAATAATATACCCTAACTCAGTGGCTCATTACTTTCTTAGGCAGCAGACTCCAAGAAGTAAAGTTATAAATAAATTAATTTTAGTTTAAATTCAGTTCATCATGCATGTTTTTAGTTACTGTAGTCTAGACTGAAACATCTCAACAACTATTAGATAGATTGTGATGAAATGTGGTTCATCATTAATGCTCCCCTCAGAATGAATTGTATTAACTTAGGTGATCGATGATACTTATCTAGTGCCATCATCAGGTCAAAATTAATGAGTCAAATACTGTAGCTTATGACCAAATACCTGCAGAACTAATGACACTCACATCAGCCTCAGCTGGACTCTGTGCTTACTGATAATTAGGTACCATGCTAACATTCTGAACTAAGATGGTGTACATAATAGGCTAAATATCTGTTTTCCATTTATCTCGGAAGTGTGAGGTTGGAACTGGGAATGACGTCACACACACACGACCACTTTTCAGTACAGCAAATCAGAAAAACAAGATGTTTTAAAGCAATATTGTATTACGCATTACCTTGCATTTTGCACATACAAACACGTAACAGCATGTCCACAGATAGAAGTTGGACAAGACTGTGTGTGTATAACCATTTAAATGAGACACAATTAAGACAGAAGTGCTAATAAACAGAATATTACTGCAGCTTTCACTACTGTTGATGTGCCGAGCGGGCATCTTGAATTTTGAGATGAATTCTTTTGGATACTCAGACTTTCTGGGGCGAAAATCTGACTTTGGTTGTGTTCTAGTTGAAATTTCCAGCTGGGAACCTGGAAATTCAGACCTCCCAGCGCAAATGGAATGCACCTAAAAATACCTGCTAAATCCTGTGTTTCAGTTACAATGAAAATTGGAGGTCAGAGCTGGGAATGATGTCACACCCAAATTAATTGCATTCGAGTGCAACATGTCAAAAAGCCAAGATGTTGTTAGCAATAGCAGTTCCAGCCAGGTTAGCCATTGTTAGCAATAACAGCTGCTAACGACATATTATGCTGTATTTTGCACAAACACCGTAGTGACATGTCTACAGATAGAGGTTGGACTATACTGTGTGTAGGACTGTTTTAATGAGACACAAAACAGACAGAAGTGCTAATAAACAAAATGTTACTACAGCTTTCACTACTACAGCCACTTTGGATTTTAAGGTCAGGTTTGGTGAGGTTTCTCTGACTTGTCAAGGCAGAAATCTGACTTCAGGGGGCGTTACAGTTAAAATTTCAGACTGGGAATTTGGGAATTCCAGCTTCCCAGTGGAAATGGAATGCACCAAAAGATCAGCTCTACATTTGAGGTTACTTCTACAATGTCTCCTCATACAGCAGTTCATATGATATCTAAAGAATTAATGCCCAGTGAATTAGCACCCTTACTGGTTAGGTTTAGGAGAAGAAACATGGTTGGGCCTAGTCATGTTACATACTTAATGTGAAGTTATGTAGGTTAGGTTTAGGGAAGTAAAGTTACATTCAGTAACATGGTTGGCCATTGTCACCTTACATACTTGACATTAAGTTATATAGGATAGGTTTAGCTAAGAAAAGTTACGGAGGTTTAATTTCGGGAAAGAAACCTGGTTGGGCATTGTCACCTTACGTACTTGACATTAAGTTATGTAGGACAAGTTTAGCAAAGTAAAGTTATGTAGGTTCAGTTTAGGAAAAGACACATGAATAATACGTTCAAACCAGAAGCTTCCAAAGAGGCAAAGTCTCTCGCAGACAGCCATAAGCACGACTGTGAAAAATATTTGTGGCAGCTTTGGGCGCTCTAGTCGCTCATCACGTGAATCATTGAATGTTCAAACATGCTTGTCAATTTAAAGGAGCCGCAAAGCGGACTACTGGCTTGAAAGCAGCGTAGTTGCTGCTTGCTGTTGTCCAGTCAAAAAGCTCATAGTTGGCCTACAGAAAGTTATGTTTGGTCAAAGAACACAGAAAAAGTATGTCATCCCATTCAAACCAAGCAAGGAAGACTACGTCGCAACATTAGCCTGCAATTCTCTCCTCTATTACTAACATTACACACTTTAAAACTCACCAGACCAACCAACTACCTCTGTGACGCGGTCCCAAGCCTCATTCTTTTTATTTTGGTCTCTGTAACCGAACAGCGACACATTATAAAGGACTGAGTGGGAGCGAACGCAAGTAATAAACTTCTTGATATCCATTGTCAGAACAAGTGTGCTGTAGGAACCAAAGTTACATGGCTTGTTCTCTGGGACCTGCTTCATCGAAGCACGTCAGCATTCCGATTGGTTGTCGCCGAACCACGTCAGAGCTCATTACCATAAAGTTAAACGAGTTTTAACACACGGCTGACGACCAGGTCGCCCAAGTCGCCCAAGTCGCCGGGCTCTCATTGAAAATGAATGACTTCCACTGTTCTGGAAGCTCTGGTCGCTGTTGGTTTGAATGCACAGTAAGTGTAGTTAATGACAATGACAACTACTTCAAAATATCGCAAAACATTGTTAAATGCCGGGCTTTGAAGCCAATTTTTGTTGTGGACAAACATGAAATTACAACTTCTGGGTCCGTCACGTAGATGCCACTGGGCCCCCTGGGAAACAGACGTTTGTAAATCAGTGGGTATGTTTGTTTTTCCTAGCTTCACACCCTCCCGCAAAATGACAGGCTTCAGCACCGGGATTTGATCCATTCAGTCCAATACAATTTTGAAAGTCTAGAATTATTTTCATCCCTATTGAAGTTAGTGTAGCTCTAAACAAGAAGTTAGCCACTTGGCCGCAGTAAATTTTTATTGCACTTGCTTTGCGGACCCCAACACAGAGGGTCGAGGTAATTTTATATCAGTGATAAAGCTGCTTTGACTTAATGTACCAATGAGCAGTTTTCACAGGAATGAATGGGGCCCTCCTTCAACGCAGTATCCAGTTCTCTTTATACATCCATTGGTTTCACACGGGACACCAGTGGAATCCACACCCCCAATGTGCCTCTTCATGTTTTCTTTCAGTCTTTATACTTCTTTACTCCTGTCACTGCATTTGTGACCCCAGCCTTCATGATAATGTGGGTTATATATGAATTCTGGTGATTCTGGTTTACATATGAACACATGAGAACACTCCGACTTCCAGAGGGTTTTTTGTTCTGGTTCAGCTTGATGCTTTATGTTATAAAACAAAAATAGAGAATCAAATGACTTTATACTGTCCCTAATTTGCTGATAACTACCACCTTATAAATAATATAAAACAGTGAAATCTGCATCCCTAACAACTTGTAATGATTCTCATGTCATCAGGGACTATGTGCTCATTTCCATCTGCAGTTTCTGCTCAACTTTCAAATATCAGCTCAGGTTCAAACAAATGAGTCACATTTACTAATTTTAAAGTTAAACCTGTTCTTTTCCTCGCAGGGAGGTTTGGTGCATCAAGAGACAAAACAGAAGAAATTTGCAAAAAACACACGAAAAGTTAACATCTTCTTTTGCATCCTGGCCTGAAAACCAGAGACGGAGAAGAGAGAGTGTGATGTTATTTATTGGACTGTAACCATGGAGCTGTTGCTGGGGAACGAACCATCGCCAACAAAAGGGTGGATTCATCCATTCATCCAGCGGAGAGCAGGAGAAGGAGGAGGAGGTGAAGAGGCATCCTCAAACTCCCCAAAGTCTCCACCAAGCCGGAGAAAGGAGATCTGAGCTGAGGTTTCCCAACACTATGAGTTGACACAGTTGTTGAAACTTTACACACTCCTCCTCTTCCTCCTCCTCCTCCTCCTCCTTCATTGGAGCGTTGTCCGGACAGGCAGGCAGTCACATGAAGCCAACACCTGTCGGCAGTGTGGGGGGATGACGAGCACATGCTGCTCCGGCTCACTGTTTCCCAACCAGCTTCAAAAACACATGTGCACTTCATCCCTGTTTTCTGTTTTTTTTCTAGCAGCACAAAAAGATGTTAAAAAAAAGTCTGAGATGCAGCGGCTCTGACATGTGCTCTGACAGAGAGGGAGAAGGAGGAGGGAGGATGGTGGTGGTTGAAGGAGGGAGGGAGAGAGAAAGGGAGGAGGGGGTGAAAAACCGGTTTCCAATAGTGACGGATGATTTGTAGGTAACAGTTGTTTGCCTTGCAGCCTGAGGCCTGCCCCGCTCAACCACAGTTGAGTTTGGAGCATGCAGTGAGAGTGCAGAGGACGCTAAGGCTGCTGACACAGCGATCATTTAAAATTCAAACTAAAGCTAGTTTGTTAACTATTTTCAACAAAGGTTGCAAAACTAAAATGGATTAAAGCTGAAAAGGTGGGGATGTTTTGTAGATGTGCAGTGGAGACAGACTTCTCAAAGCACATTGCTCAAGAGCAATGACTGACAGTCAGGGAGGGAGCAGGAAGTGATCTGGAAGTGTCAGCCATTTTTGTAGTTTACTGCTGCAGTCATGTCATTTGACATGGAAAGTAGACACAGGATTCCTGTGTTTGCTGTTGGAAAAATGGTTGCATGATTGCAAAGTGTGATGAATATAGCACCATGTTAGTGGTGGAAGGTAACTAAATACTCTGACTCAAGTACTGTACTTGAAGGTCCAGTGTGTAAGATTTAGGGGGCCTTAGTGGCATCTAGTGGGGAGGACTGCAGATTACAACAGCTCAAATTTCTGGTTAGAATTCCTTCAAGAGTTCATTGTTCAGGAGGTTTTTACCAGGAGCTGAATTATCCACGGAGGTCTCTTCCTCTCCAAAATGGACTAGGTGCTTTAAATAAACACTGAATAAAGCAGTACTGCTCACCTTTCTTCTCTTTTTGTCTGATGATTTAAGATCCAGACATTCAGGAGGGTTTTACTGGGACCCACATTATCCACAGAGGTCTCTTCCTCCCCAAGACAAACAGACTCGCTGATTTAAACCTGTAAAAACACTGAATAAAGCTGATTCATGTTAAAAAAAAAAGTGTTTTTCATTGCTGCTTGTTGCCGAAGGGCTGCTAACTATGGTGGCTAAGCAAAAACAGGACTGGCCCTATCTAGAGCTAGTGTACGTCAGATACTACACTAGTGTTTGGTTCATTCGTTCTGGGCTACTGTAGAAACATGGCGGTTCAACATGGTGATCTCTGTAGATGAGGACCTGCTCCCTATATAGATTTGAACAGCTCATTCTAAGGTAACAAAACATGTACGTGACAGCTTCAGTTACTTTACAGATTTGAATTTCTGCACACAAAACAAAGAGTTTATAAAATATGATGATATATGGTAAATTAAACACAGTTTTAAAGATACAGCTGGAAAAATCAAGAAAATTATCTTTAGTTAATTGTGCAAAATGAGCTCCATCTCAACCCACTTCAACAGTAAAATCCTGCTTTTACATGAATGCATGAGTCAGAATCATCTAATGGGATCATAATCAGTGCTGGAGAAGCTACTTTGAAAGCATAGGTTAGCTTAGCAAGCTACCAATTACTTCACTCTGGAAGAAGATAAACTACAGCAAAGATACCTCAGGGAGACATGCACCAAGCTGGCACACGACTTACCTTCAATGTTGATATGTAGTTGAAATTATGTCAATATGTTGTTGTTTCAACATTAAAACAACATTGAAACAACATTTAATTCTGATGGTTGTGAAAAGGTTTACAAAATCATAATAACTCAACATTAAAATTTCAGAAAGACCTGTTTCAGCATTGAAACAATTTTGAAACAATGTTTGAAGTTTATGAAACAACATTGCAAAATCAACATTGATTCATCTTTCAAAATCAAAACATAATTCAGTGGTGATTCAGCCATGGTGTATGACGTTGATTGAATAAATATTAGAATGCCAAACTATAGATGTACATGATACGAAATTGTAAAAAAATTATAATACAAGAGTCACCTGCCACTCATTTGAATTTATTGTAAACAGTGCTCACTTTTTCACAGGTCAAAAGTTGTATGAGATCTTGCAAAAGTAGGCTAGGCCTCATAGACGATATAAAAGAATGGATATTGTGATGTCACCCATTGGTTTGTTGCGTGCCATTTTGAAGCCTCTAGTCTGGCATTTTGGCCATCGCCACTTGGATTTTTGGAGCCAGAAGTGAGTGGATGAGAGGGTGGAGCTGTGGAGAAGCGAGGGGTGGATCTGACTCACAGACTATAGAAACGCCTCACAGACAGCCTGTGAGTCAAAACAGGCCGCCCTAAATTATGTATAACTTTAAACCTTAACAAAACATAAACAGGTGAGTTATATAAAATTTCACCCCCCTGTACAGTTGTCCCACGCTGTAAATATGTTTATTTCTGCTGTTAAGTTGAACATTTTAACAGGGAGGTCTATGGGGATTAACTTGCACTTGGAGCAGCCTCAAGTGGCCATTAGCGGAACTGCAGATTTGACACTTTGCATTGGCTTCATTTTTCAGCTCTTGAGATCGCTGCTTACTAGGCCTACATCTTTTTTGATTTTTTCCCACTCTGCACAAAATGGTTTGTAGTTTCAGTATAGCTAAGCAAAAAATGGCAAAAAAATAAATAAAATAAAATGTAATTTATTTACTATTTTCCAGCTTACCTTCTAGTAAAGTAGTTTAGTCGCCCCAATACTGTATATAAAACAGACACAGGGGATATTTTCACACTTTTAACACTAACTACATTTTCCTGATTATACTTACATACTTTTACTAAAAGAACATTTTTAATTTTACTTAATTTTTTACAATGTGGTAATAATGCTTTTACTGCAGCAGGATCTGAATACTTCCTCCACCACTGCACTGTGTATATACTTTGCTGATGTGAGATACTTTAGTTTATTTATTTATTTATTTTTAAAAACAAACAAACAAACAAACACAAATTTAAGAGTGAATGTTAATTACAAGTCAGAAACTGGTAATTACAGTGACTCCAATGTGACATAAAGGCAGTACAATGGTAAAAGAATGGGACAAATGGTGGCGATTGGTAGTTGACTGAGCTGTGTTATTGTTGAGTTGGTCTTGAGAGAGTTAAAATATACTGTGCATTGACTATATCGTCCTATATCCATGAAATTGGGATTTATTTGTTTTGAGGCAGTGGTTCCCAACCTCTCTGACCAGTGACTCCTTAAAACAAAGCTTTGTGTAGAGGTGCCATACACCTACCAGTTATGACCAGTTCAGTGATTGATAAAAAGTTGCCAATCAAGTTTCAGTGAAGTGACTAATTAGTTTTCCTGTCCTTTTACATTTTCTTTTGCTCTGTGGGGAAAAAAATTCAACTTGAAAAGTAACTCAAGCTGTCAGATATATGTAGTGCAGTAAAAAGTAAAATATTCACTCCTGGGATGTAGTGGAGTGGAACTATAGAACTGCATGAGAAAAAAAAATGCTTAATGGAAAGTATAAGTACCTCAAATTTGTACTGAAGCATTTGAGTAAATGTACATTCCACCGCTGGTAAACTTTTTTTCTGTTCAAAAGTAAAACTGTCTCACATGTGACAAACACATGACAGCATTCATTTCATTTTTTTCATTCCATTATTCAATATGTTTGCTGGCTAAAGATCAGTGTTTCGTCTTGAGACGTCTCTCTTTTTTTGGCACTGTTCCAAAGGGTGACAGTTTTTCCTGCAGATGGGACCCAACAGGTGCTGTGCAGTTAACATCACCTGTCAACGGAAAGCTGTAAGGCAACTAGTTTTCACTGCTCATGCTGAAATGTAAAGTACTTATTTCTGACTGTGGGAAAAACAGAAAGTTGACATTGTGTTGCTATGACAACTGGCAGCCAGATAGCATTTTTAAAATGATGGTTTTTGAGTTCAGTTTCAGTTTATTCACAAAACAGTTTAGATACAACTATAAGACATAATGGAAATATGTGAAATGGCCGACCCAATCACCAGAATATTTATATGTTATTATGCAGTGGATACATAGAAACTTTATGTTTTGTTACCTTTCAACAGCAATGTGGATTACATATGGTTACGTTTAGGCACAGAAAACACTTGGTTATGGTTAGGAAAAGATCATGTTTTGGTTTAAAATACCCAGTGTCTGTTAAACTATCCTCCATGGCAACACAGTAAGTGGTTATTTAAGGAAAACAAACAAACAAAAAAAAAAAAAGGTTTGTTTTGTTTCAGGTTTTGTTGGCTGAAATAGCCACTGGAAATGCAGTGCAATGCAGTGCAATGAGTTGCTAAATCACAACAGGTTTTGTTGTTTGTTGTACTCGAACAGTGGTCTGCAACCTGGCAGTTGTCTCACCTACATGTCAGACCATCCACCATCTCCTCTAGAACGTGCCAAAGAATTGGAGAGGTATCACCAAAAGAGGCTGTGAGAAGAAAAACTCCTGCAGTAGTGACATAAATGTACTGTTCAATAAACATAAACAAAGTAAAAATGTGATTTTCGAGATTGTCAGTTCCACCATCCATTTTCACCCACTTATCCGGGGCTGGGGCGCGGAGGCAGCAGGCCGAGCAAAGCACCCCAGACATCCCTCTTCCCAGCAACGCTTTCCAGCTCCTCCTGGGGGGACCCAAAGGCATTCCCAGGCCAGATGAGATATGTAATCCCTCTTGTTCTGGGTCTGCCCCGAGGCCTCCTACCAGTGGAACGTGCCCTGAACACCTCCAGCAGGAGGTGCCCAGGAGACATCCTGATCAGATGCCCGAACCACTGACCCCTTTTGACGCGAAGGAGCAGCGGCTCTACTCCGAGCTCCCTCCAAATGTCCGAGCTCTGAACGGACTGGCGCAGCGCCTGCATCACTGCAGTAGCCGCACTAAACCACTGACCCATCTCACGCTCCATTCTACCCTCACTTGTGAACAAGACCTCAAGACACTTGAACTCCCTCACTTGAGGCAGTAACTCTCCCCCAAACCGGAGAGGGCAATCCATCGGTTTTCGGCAGAGAACCATGGCTTCAGATTTGGAGGTGCTGACTCTCATGCCGACTGGTTCACACTCGACTGCAAACTGCCCCAGTGCATGCTGAAGGTCACGGTGTGATGAAGCCAACAGAACCACATCATCTGCCAAAGGCAGAGATGCAATTCTGAGGTCCCCAAACTGGAATCCTTCCTCCCCCTGGCTGCGCCTCAAGATCCTGTCCATGAAAATCACAAACAGTACAGTGACAAGAACGTGTTTGACTTCATACCAAGTATGCGGACACAGCTCTCACTTTGGTCATACAGGGACCGGATGGTTTGTAGCAGCGAGCCCGGTACCCCGTACTCCCACAGTACCCCCCTCATGACCCCCCGAGGGACGCAGTTATAAGCCTTCTCCAAGTCCACAAAGCAAATGTAGACTGGATGGGCAAACTCCCACGGCCCCTCCAGCAACCTCGCAAGGGTAAAGAGCTGGTCCACTGTTCCACGGCCAGGAGAAGAATCATTGCTCCTTCTGAATCCAAGGTTCGACAATCGGTCGGACCCAGGAGACTGAGCAGCGTGATACCCTGATAGTTGGAGCACACCCTCTGGTCCCCTTTTTTGAAAATGATGACCAGCACCCAGATTTGCCACTCTGCATGCACCGTACCCAACCTCCACACAACACTGAAAAGGTGTGTCAGCCAAGACAGCCCTACAGTGTCCAGAGCCTTCAGCATCTCAGGGCAAATCTCATCCACACCTGGCACCTTGCTGCTGGGGAGCTTTTTAACTACCTCAACAACCTCTGCCAGGGATATGGGCGAGAGTTCCCCCAAGTCTTCAGGCTCTGCCTCGTTCACGGAGGACATGACGGCCGGGTTCAGAAGGTCCTCAAAGTGCTCCTTCCACCGCTCAACGATGTCCCCAGTTCTGGTCAGCAGTTCTCCCTCTCTGCTGAGCACAGCCTGAGACAAGCCCTGCTTTCCCTTCCTGAGGCGCCTAACCGTCTGCCAGAACTTGAGAGAACTTGAGGCCAACCAAAAGTCCTTCTCCATAGCCTCCCCGAACTCAGAGTCTGATACTCAGACTCCATGTCCCCAAACTCCCCCAGGATGCAGGAGAAATTCTTCCAGAGGTGGGAGTTGAAGACCCCACGGACAGGGGCCTTAGCCAGACGTTCCCAGTTCACCCTCACTACACGTTTGGGTTTACCAGGTCTGTCTGGCCGCCTCCCCTGCCACCTGATCCAACTCACCATCAGGTGGTGATCAATTGACAGCTCTGCTCCTCTCTTCACCCGAGTGACCAAGACACACGGCCTCAGATCTGATGATACAACCCCAAGGTTGATCATCGATCTTTGGCCCAGGGTGTTCTGGTACCAGGTACACTTATGAACCTCCCTGTGCTCGAACATAGTGTACTTTATGGCCAGTCCATGACTCGCACAGAAGTCCAATAACAAAACACCACTCGGGTTCCGATCAGGCAGGTTGTTCCTCACAATCACCCCCCTCCAGGTTTCTTGCCCGTCATTGTGCACACACAAACAACAGTCAGAGACATTCTCTTTGCAACCCGCAGTCGCATCAAGGTGACCCTCTCTTTCTCCAGGGAGAACCCCAACACAGTGGCACTCAGCTGGGGGCTTGTGAGTATCCCCACACCCACCTGGCACCTCTCACCCTGAGCAACTCCAGAAAAAGCGAGAGTCCAGCCCCTTTCTAGGAGTTTGGTTCCAGAACCAGTGCTGTGGTTGGAGGTTAACCCAACTATATCTAGTCTGTACCGCTCCACCTCCCAGCTCCAGCTCCTTCCCCACCAGAAAGGTGACATTCCACATCCCCAAAGCCAGTCCACGACGCCGGGGATCAGCATGCCAGGGGCCCTGCCCCTGCCTGCCGCCCAGCACACTATGCACCTGGCCCTGATCTCTGTCCCTGCGAGTGGTGGGCCCACAGTGTGACAGCAGTGGTGATGGTGCAAGACCATGATTCATTTATACATCAGGTTCATATCTGCAAAACTGTCAGAGGTCAATTAATCCTATGTTTGAATGATAGTTCAATGATCATGTTTTTTTTTCATCAAGATTTGTCTTAGAGTGTAAAATGGTTTTAGTGAGTCACACTGGCCTGACAACAGCTTGTAGCACAGTAAAACAAGTGTCTGAAAAATCTCTGAGTGCTTTTAAGAGATCAGCAGCAGACAGAAGCAGCTAATATCTGTCTAATCTGTTCATGAGACTGACACTTCTGAAGACCTTTTCGTGTTTCTTAAAAGATTTTAAGTGAAAATCTATGATTACTAATCAAAGCGACAAAAAAAACAAGTGTGTGTGTGTGTGTGAGAGAGAGAGAGAAAGAGAGAGAGAGAGAGAGAGAGAGAGAGAGAGAGTGTGATGTGGTATCCGGACAGACCAGTTTTGTGATGCTGATACATAAGATACAGTTATCACGGCAACGGCTCACCTGTTGCTGTCGGGGGTAGGGGGATGGGAGAGTTGACAAATACAAAACACATTTATCATGTTGATCAATCAATCAATCAATCAATCAATTTTAGCCCTGTGAGGCAAATTGTGATTTGTGATATTGGGCTTTATAAATAAAATTGATTGATTGATCGATTGATTGGAAAAACTGACTTTTTTTTGGATAAATTTAGCTTTTTGAAAAAGAAAGATGTTTTAGTATTGGTGCTATGACTGAACTTTAATACTGCTTTGATTAATTCAGTTCAATTTTGCACATTCACTAACAAATATAAATCTGCCAAGAACCCAAAATGAAAGAAGTAATAACACAAACAAGAAGTTTCACTATTTATACACATAAAAACAGCAAACACAATAACAAAAATATAAATTGAACGTAACGTTAGTTCAGACATGACACAATGTCAAGCTCAGCTCACATCCTAGCTACATCAGCTGATTTTAAACAGCCAATCAACTGATGGAGCAGCTGATTGATGGCAGGGAGTCAGCTGATAGATCACATGATTCCTTTCTATGCAACCAATTGGCAAATCTCATTCAGGGCGCCCTATTTAAACTGCTCTGGCCTGCCTACTGTTGGTGCAAGCCGCTTTGCAACCAACCTCCACCCCAGCTCCTCCTTTACATGTTGTGTCTGACTTATCAGTGTCATTTCTGTTTGGCAGTGATGCTGCTCTGTTCTGCTCCCGAGATTCTTTCCTGCTGCTCTCCCTGCTCTCGCTGCCTCAGGTTTCCTTTTGCGTGTGTAAGGGCAGGGAGGTGCACTCTCTCTGCCTTAGGCTTTCTGCGTAGGCCTGGGAAAGGCAGAGAGGCCCCAGAACAGAGCCATACCACCAAATGCAAATGGAAATAAAGGTTTCTTTGACTAAAGTGGTCCTGACTGAACTATAAAACAGTTGATATACTTGTAAAATAATTTTATCTCAACTTATTTTGTGCCTTTTTTCTTGAACATCTTGGTCTGTCTATAAATCACTGGAAATATTAAAAAGTTACAATTATAAGAAATAATTTAAAAGTTTTTTTATGATCTAAACAAATGAGTGAGAGATTATGTGAAAGCTTTCAGCTGGTTTTCTCATGTTTGTCTCTATGTGATTTATAAATAAGGTTGCTGTACATAAAACATGCTCAGTGTATTCATTTATTCAGGTAAACAAAAAGCTGTATCTGTATATCCGTACGGAAAAGTATTCACATTTAGGTGTATTTTATTTTATGATTTCATGTCCTCTTTATTTGAAGGAAAGTTCACTATATAAACCAACTGTTTTACCTCTGTTATCTGTTTTGACCTTCTGTAAAGATTTGTTTTATTTATTTTTTATTTTTTTTATAACTTACACATAAGTGCACAGATACAGTACATACAAATAAACTTGTAGAAAAAAGCTATGATACATATCATGATGATATATAAGTTTATATATGTAAAATGGTGTAATATTGATAACTAATTACTCATAATGAACATAACTGTAATAAGACAAAAAAGTTAAATAAAATAGAATAAAAATGGAAAAATCCTATGTTATTTGTTTTGAAGATCTTTTATTATTATTTTTTTTAAATAAAATATAATAAAAGTTGAATAATCATCTGTTATTTGTTTGAGAGCTCTTGTTATAAAAATAATAGAAAAAATAATTTAGAGAATAAAATAATAATAAAAATTAAATGATGCTCTGTCATTCAGTTAAAAGCTCTTAAAGCTCTCTTTAAAGCTCTAAAAATTAATAAATCCTCTGCTATTTATTTCAAAGCCAGATTTTTGAGTAAAATTTTTAAATAAAAAATGTAATAATATAGAATAAAAACGGAATAATCAATAATAACAATTTGTTTTAAAGCTCTTTTCATGGGTTTAAAATAAAGATAAATAAATAGGTATTATAAATAGATAAATGTGTCAGCTGTCCGTGTAACAGACAGACGTCATAGAGGCTCTGTGTCTGCTTTGACTACCAGAGATAACAGGACACAAACTTGTATCAGTATTATCGTAGACACAGTCCACAGTGCTGAGTGACATGTGAGTCTCATATTAACAGCAGACAGTGTTGAGGACTGAGACCACACACACTGTGGACACACAGTCACTTCACACTAAACCCACACACTAAAAAGAGTCAAAGCTTCTCTAAGTCTAGTGTAGTGCAGTGTAAAAAGTACTCAAGAAAACTACAGAAACATTTATTATTATGGTCTCATAACTTTAGAAATAAGGAGGATTTCTATGTGTGTGTGTGTGTGTGTGTGTGTGTGTGTGTGTGTGTGTGTGTGTGTGTGTTGAATTAAATAAGAATAGTGACATGTTTAACTGTCAGGAAAACATATTGGCCAATCTCAGGCACTCTAATAATAACCCTTATGGGAGGACTGGTTCATACTGGTCTGTAACAGGGTTGAACATTTTGAGCTCAGTAAGTCTCAGCTCTGTGAGTGTTCCAGATTTAGCTGGCGAACTTTTTACATATGAATAAAAATGTTATATCTAATACAATTTTACTTTTATTTTAATGGGAACAACTTGATTTTTATACTTTAGCCCTAAACAGGGTCAGACTCAAAGAGTGTGATGAACAGATTAACATCATGAAACATGAGTGAAAGTTAATGCTCACCAAACATTACTCCTTAAAGTTCCCTCCAAAAAATTGATGTCACTTCCTGAAAATGGTCTCAGTGGAATTGTTGTCTTGTTTTTCTTTTTGTAGGAAGCCAGAAACGACCAACTAAAAGGTGGAAAATGACTTCAGGGACACACAGTAGGCTAAATGGTGAAAATTTAAAAAAAAGAAAGAAGAAAAGATGAAAAATAAAATAACGATATGAATGAATGAAAAAACAAAACAAATAAATAAATAATAAATACATAAATAAGATAAGAATAATAATGAATAGATAGATAGATATCTATAATTTAAGGTATTTGTTATAAACATTTGACACATTTTAAAGAACATACAAAGAAGTCATTTGCAGGGACAGAAATGTTTCTGCATTATAGGAATGAGCCATTAAATTAACTATGAGGACAACAGATTTTATGTGTGTTCATTTATTTATGTTTTACGTTACTTTTTTTTTATGTGATGCATTATTTTCTCTGTTGCCATGTAATTTACTAAATTGAATTTAACACCTAATTTTTGCCTCTACTTTTTATTCAACAAAGTCAGTCTGACCAAAAACGCAGCATATGAAATAAAAAATAAATAGGTAACATAAACAGGCTGTAGAGTAACTGTTGAGTGCTGCAAAAGTATATTCACTTAAGATGCACATGTCAGGATTTGAGTTTTAAATTGATCCAAATACTGTCAAAGTAGTTATTCAAAAGTAAAAGCATGTCCTTTGTCAATATGTGAGAAGAGTTTTAAAAATAATCCACAAATGAATCACAAACATATTAAACATTATAAAATGTACTTAAGAAAAACTATAAAAGACTAATCTTATCAAAAGTAGAAGTACAGCTTCTCAGTTTTTATTTGGTTTTATTTCTCATAATTGCTGCAACAGACCTATTTGGGCTCTGTTGTATCATTTTCCTGTAATTTTCTGAAAAATAAAAACACAAATTATCTTATCATTATCTTGTTTTCTTTTTTTCTGTATTCAAAGCTTTATTAAGATTTAGCATAAAAACATTTTTAGGACCAAAAAATGCAAACATAAACAAGCCATAAAGCAACTTTCTAGTGCTACGATATTCATTTAGGATGCTTATTGTGTATCAGTATTTAAATTTTCAGAATGATCTTGATAAGTTAGAAACAATTTACTAAAAGCATTTGTCAAACCACTGGACTTTTCTTTGCAGGTTTGCAGGTTGAAGATAACTGTGTTGTGTTTAGGTGTGCAGGTTAAAGATGACTGCATTGTGCTCTGTAGGTCAATCAGTCGTAATAAAAGGCTGTTGGCTCTCTCTAGTGGTCAGACTATGTAACTGCAGCTGGTTACACAACAAACACACAAACAGGTCAGAAGTCCAAAGGTCAATTATATCTGCATGTTGATTAACACACAACAGGTGAAAGATACTGAAGTACATTTACTCAAGTTCTATACTGAGGTACAATTTTAGGTACTTTACTTGAATATTTATCATTTTATGCTACTCTATGTTCTTTTACTTGATTCCTATTTTTTTCTTTCCTTTTCTTTTCTTTTCTCTTCTTTTCTTTTCTTTGCAGGCTCAGATTAATAACACAAATATAATACAACCAACAAAAAATGATAATGAATTATTGTAGTTTAAGATAAGACATTCAAACTTTAATAAACTACCCAGCTGTATATAAAGTAATTTAAATGAGGTCCACCTTTACCAGCTGCAACATTAAAGTGATGAACAAATTATGACAAAATTATTCTGAAATGAGCTATTCTGCATGAGCATTTTACATTTAGCATATTTTGATGGTAATACTTTTGGACTTAAGCACAATTTTGAATGCATGATTTCCATATGTATTTCTACACTGTGGCAGTGGTGGGAGAAGAAGGGAGAACAGAGTTGGTTGTCACATTTATTAGTGTTGTTACTGTTTTAAAATGTGGGTCCTGAAATTAAGGTCAGAGGTTACCTACATGGTCATGTCAGGAGAGCCAGTGCTCTTGTGAGCATTTATATTTGTGCAATGGTGTGTCTGTGTAACTCCGCAGTTACACCTCCAGCACACTTATCTATGGTGGGGGTTTTGTGAAGTGCTGTAAAGTCTAACTGATTAAAAATACACCTAAAACACACATTAAACACGACTTAATAGGAATAAAATCAAACACAATTCAACAAATTGGCTTCATTGTAACTTAGAAAGTTTACAGACAAAACAATCATCTTATACGAGACACATCTTTTACATTTTACATGGCATAAATCAGCCTAGTGTCTAGCTGAGTTCTGGCTACCCCATGAAGCCAGGATAAGTCACACACAAGATTTAAAATGCTATTTTGTGGAGGCTTTATTGTCTTCACAATTCACTTTTTCTTATCTGTGAAATAAGAGTAAATAAAAGCTCTATTATAAACACTGAAACTACAGTGTTTTGTGATCGATGATTCTGATGGATTTGAACATAATGATTAGTGACACCTTCAGTGGGTTTGAATATGCTTTTATTGTTAGTAGAAAGATTCAGCATTAATAAAAGATACTAAAGAAAAAAAGGAATACAATCACATTAGTTTTCATCCAAAAATAAAGAATGAAGATTAAACACATTTTATATGCAGACTGAGAGGAGGATGTGAGGTCTGACTGCTCTAAGAATATCACAGATAATTACTGATTGAAAGACGTTATGATTGATTAATATTTCATATTGGCTCATTGTGTCAGAGCGGAGATGTGATGGAGGAGAGCTGCTGCCAAACTCACTCTCATTGATCCAGCTGGGACCACCTCACAGTTTTTTGCTCAGTTTTTAAATTTCATTTCTGTTAAAAAAAGGTTGAGTTTTATTTAAATTTACTGATTAAAAGATGGTGTTGAACCAGAGAAGCTTCCAGAGCTGATTTTTTTTTACCCTTGTTCCAGTTGTAAACTATATGGCAAAAAGTATGTGGACACCCTCTGTTCCAATCACATGTGGCAGGACCATTAGGATGTCCATAAACTTTTGCTTTGTAGTTCCATTATCCAACACCGTGTTTATGCTGCATTTGATTTTTTGGCTATTTTAAAATTATCATTATCAATTACCGTTATATATCATGTAAATATATCATGTAATGAATCTAAAATATAGATTTTACATGTAACCTCAGATCACTGTATCAATTAAAAAACAAACAAATCCTACAATTTCTCAAATCTGCCCAATAACTTTTTTTAATTCCAGGTTTATGCATTTTAAGCATATTGTTACCTTTAACCCTTGAGCTTCCTCACTAAACTAGCTAAGCTAATTTTAAAATGTCACACAAAACCCCCTGAGTCTGTTAAGCAAAGATATATGTAAATAAAATTAAGGAAGAAATCAAATCATCATCAAAGATGTCATTTGCACGGTTTGTTGGCTCCGCCCGCTCAGTTTAAAGCTTCTGTGATTGGTGGAGGCGTGGTGAAAATGGAGATGGGGCAGCGTCACCTAGCTCTGTGAGCCAATCATTTCAGGGCGTGATGAGGATATGAGTAGATCCCCTCACCTGAAAAAAATACAACAATGAACATCAATCAATGGATGCGCGAACACTGGTTCAGTTAAATTGAAATCATTAAAATAAAAAAATAAACCAAAAATTCTCCCTCTCTCTCTCTTTTTTGTATAGATTGCTGTGTATTTGTACATGTTTTTTATATGTGTGATAAATTATAAGAAAGAGAGAGAAAAAAGGGGTTTATTATGGTGGCTATTTTAGGACAAAAGCCGAATTTTGTCAGACTTAGCTGAATGCTAACATGTTAAAATGTTGAATTAGCTATACACAAATTAAACATTTTACAAAAATAAAACAAAGAGATAAGCAGCATGTCAATAACTGCTCAGTCTTATACTGATGTTAGCATAGAAACATGCTAGCACAACCACAATATGCTAATATGGTAATGTTTAACTGATTCATCCAAGCTTTGGGTTTAGTACTGATTTTAGCATAGGCCTATTAGCAACACCAGCATGTTAAATTTTACAAAATATTGGCATGCTAATGTCTAGTGTGTAACACGCCGTGTGCTGAATGTTAACGTTTGTAAATGTTATGTTTTCATATAATATGTTTGTTAACAGTTTTGGGATGTTGAAATGTAGCATTAAGCCTATTAGCAATCATGTTTAGATGCTAATTGTCAGCATTTCTATCCTATGTCTATTTGTAGACATTTTGCTAATATTTGGTGGGTTTATGCTTTGAGCTAAATGCTAAATTTAGCATATATTGAAATGCTTTCATTCTTTCATTCATTTTCTGTAATGCTTATCCTATTGGGGGTTGCAGGGGGGCTGGGAAACGAGGTACACCCTCGACAGATTATTGCAGGCTCACATTCACACCTACGACCAATCTAGAGTCACCAATTAACCTTTGGACTGTGGGAGGAAGCCAGAGAACCCGGAGAAAACTCACAATGACACAAGGAAAACATGCAAACTCTGCCCAGAAGGCCTCCCCCACCTAATATGCTTACAGAGTATTAAATATCAGAAAACATTGAAATGCTAATTTTAGCATGTAAAATGCCTTGGGCTAGTAATGCTAACCTTTGCACGTGTCATGTTATTAATATAGGCTAACATTTTTGTTAACACTTTTAGGAGGTTATTATGTAGCAGTAACCCTATTAGCAAGCAAAATGCTGTGTGTACATATTTATATCCTGTCTATTTGTAGACATTTTACAGTTTGGTAGATTTAGTAGCTGTGCTTTTAATAGTGAAATGCCTACAGTTTAGTTCCAGCAAGATAAGACCGTAGGACACGACAAAGACATTTAAATAATGGTGAAACGGAATGAATTGGTAATATACTGAAAATAATTTCTGTCCACATGTTGGGATGTATATAATGGCTGCACAGACCACCGGCGCCATCTGCAATGCTGCCTCAGTTAAAAGGATCAAATCATCTCCACGGTCACCTGGTTTGTAGTCAGAGACGTTTGATTCCGCCCTTTAGTACCATCTACTGGCTGTATCTATACCATCATAAAGGACGAATGGAAGTATGAGGGCAGCCATGTTTGCAATGTTTGAAACAGACCTATCTCATTTCATTCTTAAGGGGAGTATAAATGAGCCTTAAGAGGTATTCAGAATTGTTGGGCTGCCTGAACAACAGGCAGTCCCCCAAGATGGTGCCCCTGTCTCACACAGATGTAACTTTATATTCTGTAGGCCTATATAACACCAAGTACTGCATGTTTATTTGTCAGTCAAAGTTAACAGCTGTGGGTTGTCAAGCACATAATGCACTACATTTTGCTAATATCTAATAGGTTTATGGCTCTTTTGAAGTTGAATACTAACTTTAACATACTACAATAACATGCCTACACTTAGTTTGTTAATCTTAATGATAAATATAAAAATGATTGGTCTGTTAATGTCTACTACGTAATGTCTAGTGAACTAGTCTGTCATTCACAGTTAATGCTAATATTAGCACATGGCAACATGCTTGTTAAGATCCAAAACATATGGGATATTATTGTGTAATGTTGAGCATGCTAATATGCTATACTCTGCATTTCTATCCTACTTGTGGAAATGTAGGCAGAAATTGTAGGTGGAAAACTAGATTTTATTATTTGTCAGTTGTTCCTGGTACAAACTGCTGAACTGATCTTAAGAGCTACGTGGGTAAAATTCCCAGAGGCCTGATGGGAAATGTGGTTTAATGACAGAAATATGTGGACAGATGAGATAATAGTCACGATACTGAGCAAAAATTGTACAGAAAGTTGTTGAGGTTACCTGACGGAGGTTCTTGCAGTCCAGCACCGCCACAAGGCAGCGTTGTCCCTCCAGCCGAGGGGTGAAGGACTCTGTCCAGGTGATCGAAGCCTGAGCATCAATGACACTGAAACACACACAGACAGGTATAAATACACCTGAGGCAAACATCAGTCAACATGTCTTCACAGGTGTGTGTGTACCTGTAGTAATGTGTCCTGTCGCTCATGAGTCCTGATCCCTCCATGGACAGGTTGACCTCCTGCAGGGGGAAGTTGAAGGGGTTGGTGAAGGAGACCGTCACAAACATCTCCCTCTGCACCTGAGGCTGGCCACTCACCTAGAAACACAGAAGAAGAAGTAGTAGTAGAAGAAGGAGAACAACAACAACAGAAGCCTGCAGTAAAAATCTTTTTCAAGGCATATTTTTCTACAAATACACAAGGTGGGCCTACTTCTCAGTATTTTCCATTACTGCAGGCTATTACATAGGATTACTGCTACAAAGACTAAATGCTTTAGTAAGGTTACTGCACCCTAAACTTCATATTGCTTAACTTAGACCTGTTGTGCTGGTTCGTGGACACTATTCTGTGCCATCTAGTGGTAGCAAAATACACTACTCCATGTTCACACAAGATGGCAGCCATCTCTGCCAGAATCTACAGCAGATTCTGATATGAAAATGGACAAGGTTCAAAACCTGATCAAATGTTATAGTTGAAACTTGTTTAATATTGCTTAATGACATTTGTAGTTTGATATGACTTAGAAATGTGACCAGTTTTAGCAATAGTAACAAACTAAAGCGCTGTTTATTAGGAAGTACTAGTCTCAGGACACTGAGACTTCATTATTGTATTATCAGTGCATTTCACACAGTGAGGTGTGACAGACTAGTCATATAGACAAAGGACATTCATAGTACGGAGTATGGAGCAAGGAAAATTCATACAGAGTGACAAAATGAACACATCACATTTAGATATGTTGCATTATTTGGAATTTTGTTTTTGAACAGCCATGTCCAGGTATTTACATGAACAGTTCTGAACAGTTTTAGACTTGAATGGTGACCTCTAACCCATAGAATTACAAAACATTGAACAAATGTGGCATGTTTACAATTTAGTTTTTGCAAAGCAATGTTCAGGCACTGAAATGAACTGTGTTATACTTTATAACACACCTGTGACTTTTAAAAATAAACCCGTGGTCCTCATATGAGGACATTCTATTTTCCAAAACAACTTACTGTCCAAAGACAGTGCTTAGTTTTTTATACTTATCAGGTCCAACTAACCCCAAATAACTGTGAAAAATTAAAAATGCATGCTAAACAAAAGCTGAGGTCTCAGGAGGATTCTCATGTATTTCTATTGTAATTGTATTGTATGGAGTTTAGTGTTATTGTCGGGTAAATATCGAGTATGCTTTTAGATAATCGTGATTATTATGATTATTTTTGATACTATAACATGAATATTTTGTTAATTTTTTCCCCTGACAGCACACAGTATTGTGTCCCTTTTGTTTAAAGAATCCCAGTTTTGGAGATTTTCCTAGTTTTAAAATTGATCATCATGGAGAAAAGCATCTCTAAAACCTACTGCTTACACAAAACCTGGTGTGGAGGGACAGAGAAAGCTAAAGCTAGCAGCAGAAATATGTGTAATTTTTTATAAAGTTACTTTTATCATCTTGAAAAAAAATGTGTCTGACTTAAAAAAAAATGTTGCCATATTATTGTAAGTGTACTATTGATTTTAATAAAAGGACAGGATTTAAAAAAATATAATTTGCATAAGATAGAGTTCCTGTAAAAGTTTGTGGCAAAGTTGTAGCCTATATTCTACATAGGACAGAAGTTGCCAAAATCAAAACTAAACTAATTGATGACTCAATAAATTATTGAGTATGTCATTAAATGTAACAAAATATTATTTAAAACAAATGAAGGCATCAATTAATTGATAAAAAAGTCACCTGAATTTATATTTCTGTTTAAATCTGCATTTTTATTTATCTACCTTTGTGTTAATTCCCCTATTATTTACTTTTCTATTTAATTCCTTTTAATATTTGGTTATTTATTTATTTATTATAAAAATTAAATATTTTTTGTAATCAATAATAAATAAAATAAATATATTGTCAAATGTATAATGTACTAATTTTTATTTTTTTTTTAAATGTGTTTATGGATTATTTTGCCTTTTGCAATGACCCTTTATTTTCTCAAACTCATTTATGTCTGTTTTATTATTTAAATACATTTCTCAATGCTTTTATTTCTTCATCATGCGGTCGATGGGGCTATCATTCAAAGTGTGTCATGACATCACCTTTTTGCCTAATGGTTGATCGACGGAGTGCAAAGATCAACTATGCATGCCTATATTTATTCATGTACATTAGAATAAATATGCACAAGGTTACTAAAGTCATGTAGAGATGCTTTTATCTGATGCCCGATTTGTATGCTGTGTGTTTTACCGTCAGGGTGAGCATCGGAGTCTGCAGCTCGACCACCTTGATGGTAGTCACTGATTGGTCGTCAGCTGTTCCAGTCACAGTAAAGTGCAAACACTGCTGAGAGCCCAGGTGAGGCAGGTACTCCTGAGCTGGGAACTTCAGCATTTCACTCTTTACTGCAACACACACACATTCACAAATCCTGATTGTAACAGAATTTAATTCTAAAAACCACAAATACACAGAACCTTCCTCTTTGATGTCACTCACTCTCATGGGGCGGCACGGTGATGTTGAAGGTCAGGTCTTTCAGGTGACTGGCTCTGACTCCGGTGTAGAAGATGACGGACGCGGCCAGGTGAGTTTGGACTGTCATGGGGTATTCACTCTGGTTGTGGAAATCCACCTGCAGGTTCACATCTTGACCCAGGAGGACCTGCGGAGAGGAGTACAGAGTACAAGTACCTTGAATTTGTACTTCAGTACAGCACTTGAATAAATCCACCACTGTTTAAAGGATGGTGGGATGGAGGGAAATTATGGGGCCATTGTTGTTGGACATTAACAGTAAACAGCCAGTTTGCTGCAGTTGATTCCGTGAAGTTCATTTTTATTTCAACTTAAGAACCTGAAATGATAAGCTTGAGTTTCAAACAGCAAAGTACTGTAGAGAGTACAATTCTGGTTCTGGTACTTGTACTTTACTTGAGTATTCATTTATGTAACAGTATACTTTTAATCCACTACATATCAGAGGGAAATATAACCACTTATTACTTGACTACGTTTGCCAGCCTTCGTTACTTTGTAGACTCAGATTATTCATACAAATAATCAATCTATTAACAATATACAGTATATGAAGAAATTAAAATAAGCTCCAACTTTACAACATTAAAAGTGATGAACACATTAATGCATTAATAATTATAATCCAGTTATATATCATGTATTATTCTGATATAAGCTATTCTGCATAATGAGTACTTTTAGCTTTGGGAATTAAATAATTTTTTAATGCTAACACTTTTATACGTTTATGTAAGTAAAATTAAAATTTGCATGTAACAGTATTTTGGCACTGTGGTATTACAACTTTTACTTCTTCTGCCACTAGTCTTTAAAGTTATAAACAAGATGAATGGATGGATGGATTGATGGATGAATAAATGGATGTGCTCACATATGGGTAGGTACAGAGATGCATGATAAATGAATACATGAATGGATGGACAGATTCATGTACACAAAGGTTGATGGATGGATGCTAGATTGATACACAGATGGATGAATGTAAATATTGACAGACAGATGTGTGGACAAATGTGCTACCTGTGGGGCATTCATGATGATAGACAGCTGGGACTCAGGCAGCTCAGAGTGATCCCTCATACAGCCGTACTCCTCCGCCCGAGCCATAGTCCTGTTGTCTTCAGAAGTTCCTGCGGACAGAAAGTAAAAAAAAAAAAAAATCTTTTGCAATTTCTTTGCTGATATATTTTGAATATTTAACTTACTTTACTCACATTTGAGTCAAGCAACATGTAATATGCATTAACAATTTGTTTTCTGTGAAAAATGTGTTAAATGTAAAGATTTTGATTTTAAATGTTAAATGTAAATCCAGATTTAAAATCTCAGTCTAAATCAAAATGTTAAATCTAAGCATTAAATTTAAATCTAAAAATTAAATCTAAATCTAAATATTAGATCTAAATACAAATGTTAAATCTAAGTTTACATCTAGCTAAATGTGAGGAAATTGAACTAAATATCCAAAATATATCAGCAAGAATATCGTGTATATATATATANTTAAATGTTAAATGTAAATCCAGATTTAAAATCTCAGTCTAAATCAAAATGTTAAATCTAAGCATTAAATTTAAATCTAAAAATTAAATCTAAATCTAAATATTAGATCTAAATACAAATGTTAAATCTAAGTTTACATCTAGCTAAATGTGAGGAAATTGAACTAAATATCCAAAATATATCAGCAAGAATATCGTGTATATATATATATA
>NC_065516.1:3121102-3139936 GCF_006386435.1 Epinephelus moara
GTTGGGTTTCCATTACGCGTGCCAAACGTGCCAAACGGTGCCAATCCCCTTTGATCTGACATCAGATGTGACGGGACAGTCGATATAGAGATACATTTATGTGCTGATTGCAGATAGTTGCATTGAATACTGGTTTCTGTGGGTATTTATTGCATCGTTAATGTGCCTGATATTCTGGAAACCTGCCTGTGAGGTTTTGGTGACGTGTGCGCAGTGTCCGCCGGTCAGCCAAACTTCGGCTTACACCGGCTGCGCTCAGCCTGCGCTGACAGTAGACCTGGTTTCAGCTGGCGAGCTTTTAGTGCACCTTCGGCGAAGCCTTTTGGCACGAAACTGTCACTGCGCCAAGCTGGATCTGTCGACACCTCCCCCTGCTGCGCCGCCACACCCATCTCAGCGCACCTCGGTCTGCCAAACTACCAAACTGAGCGCGCCTCAGGTTGCGCTGCTCGAAACTAGCTCTGCGCGGGGTTCGCCACCCTGCGCCACCCTGGACCGCGCCAGGAAACTAGAGGCCTTAAACTTAGTACTACAAATATTACCAGTATATGTTTTTTGATGATGATGGATGTTTGTTTGTTTATGTGCCATAAATGTTAGAAATGTTCTATGGAGGAAGAAAAAAAGACCAAAATAAAATAATAGTGATACTAATACGTTCATAGGTAGCACCATTTTCATTCATTCAACTAAATATTTAGCCTATACGATGTCAGGAAGTAGTCAACAATGTTTGATTGGTACAAAACTGTAAAAATTTTCTGTCACATGAAAAGAAAAAAAGTAGCGCATAATAAGATTTGAGAAGTGAGACAATGAAAATATTTCTCATTTGTACTTAATTACTGATGTAAGCAACTGATCTGATAAAACAATTGTTCATCCTCTTTTTTTCTCGTTTTTTTTAAAATAATTTTTCTTGTCTTTTATAACAATTAAACACCTGCATTTTTCAAAGATTTATAACACTTCCTTTGTAATGCATCTTAACTTGTATGTCTAAACTTTTAAACTTGTCCATTTCTATCAGTTTCCTTTTACTGCTTGGTCTTGAAACAATTATCAGTTATGTACTCTTTGTTTTATATTTTTCTTTTTCATTTGTAATTATTGTTCATCAATAGTGGAGGTATCTTCATAAGCCATTTTTTAAATTCCAACCTCTCCTACACAGTGTTCAGACTTTTAAAATCCTTACTTTCTTTTTTATACACATTGTGTATTTGTATGTGTAAATAAACTAAATATAAATATCAACTAAAAAAACGAATACATTTAGTCTCCAATCACATTGATTTAAAATCACCTTCAGAGATGCACCGATAATAATAATCTTATAAAATATTTTACAAAGGGCTGTCAGTGTTAACGTGTTAATTGCAATGCGATTAATGTACTATGATAATGGGGTTTGCTTTTTGTTTTTGTTTTTTTATATACACACACATGCACAAACAGGACCTATATATGCATTAAGTGGAGAGGTGTCAGAGTGAGGGGGCTGCACATGGACAGGCGCCCCGAGCGGTTGGGAGTTTGGTGCCTTGCTCAAGGGCACCTTGGCAGTGCCCAGGAGGGGAACTGGCACCTCCCCAGCTACCAGTTCATGCTCCATATTTTGGTCCGGATGGGGACTTGAACCGGTTCCCAAACCCAAGCCAAGTCCCTGTGGACTGAGCTACTGCTGCCCGTGTGTACTGTAGTTTAAAACGTGTGTAGTATAAGATGATTCATTTGTCAGTGAACCGTGTGAGTTGTAATAGTGCCGAATTTTGTAACGTTACCTTCGTTAAATGGTCCCGTTTCTCTGGCTTCATAGGAGTAGAAAAAATTAAAAAACAATCTGCTAGCTGGTAGGCTATTTTATACAATGTAAAATGCCATAGGCTTGTGCTAATAATGTTAGCATTTTGTATTTGTGGGGAAAATGTGTCCGGTGTTTTGTCTGTGGTATTGCTACTTTTACTGAACTAAAAGATCTGAGTACTTTTTCCACTGAAAGAAAAGTTGAAACTAACCTCAGCAAAGACAAATCCAGCATCATGCGGGTGACAAAGCAGCCCTTCCTTGATGGCAGCGACTGAAGCTGGACCACAGCGATAATGTCCTGTAAAGCAAACACAGAGTTTATTGTCCACATGTCCATCTGTCTCCTGATCTATCATCTGTCTCTGTCTGTCTCTGTCTGTCTTACCATCACTGGTCTCCTGGGGCGTGGCGTCCACCACCTGCCATCCTCCGAGTCCAGGTGGCAGGTCATTGCGCGAAATGAACACCTCATTCCAGCAGTGGTAGTTCCTATAAAGAAGACCTGTCAGTACACATTTTTGTATCTGTTTAGTTACCCAAACCACAAATTACACAAGTTGTAATACCTTAATTTCATATCTGAATACCCTTCGACCTCAAAGATAATCATTGTCACATACCTTACACAGTCTGAGACCTAAAAAATACTCAGATACTGCAGTATTTGGACAATATGAGGGCGCAGGGAAGACACAGTATCTACTAGCGACTTCTCTCCAGTGGTGGAAAGTACGTTCTCCCAAGTTCTCTACTTAAGTTTGAATTTGAGGTACTTCTTTGTGTATTTTCATTTTTTCTACTTAGGGGGTGAGCTGTAATGGCAACTTGTTTATATCTACCATGAGCTGATTGGAGGTTTTCTTTGTGGTTTAAATCATTACTTTCTAAAACATGCACAGGGCAAGATAAAGAAAGTACTTCTGGACTGGAAGTCTCCTAGCAACAGACATGACTGACAGGCATTTGGACCAACCAGATGGAGTCCCTGGTGTGGCGCTCGTCTGGTGAGCCATCAGGCTTGCAGATGAGGTCGGTCTTCAGATTGCCTGTGTTGTCATGAGCTGAACTGAAGTTGGTGATGACCCTTGATGGGATACCAATGGCGCGTAGGACTGTAGAGATGTGAAATATTTAAATTATTAGCATCTAAAATTGAGTAAAATATTCTGACTTTGATGCATCTAGCTTTGTACAAAATTATAGCAGTGGGAAATAATTAGAATCATTTGAGTACTGTACATAAGAACAATTTTGTATGATAGCCCTGAAAGGCAAGATGAAAGTGTATCTCCTACTGACAAAACATTATCTCCTAGATAGGAGATAGATCTAGATTTCCTAAATTTTAGGTCTCCTGGTGTTTGAAATGCATTCGACAGCTTGCCTGAAAAAAACCTTTTGTTAATGCTACATTTGAATGAACTTTCAATGCCCTTTGTATCGTGCACTAAATGCTTTATTCTGCATGGCTTTCTCATGGCATAATCTCCTATAAGGAGACTGTATCCCATGCATAGGAGATGATATCTCATATATAGTAGATAAATGTAGGTTTTGGCTGACATTGCTCTTTTTTCACCTTGCCTGTCAGGGCTTTTACTTGACATATATATTTATACATTTACTTTACTTTTACTTTTCACATAAAGATTTCTCACTGTGGTCATTTGTCAATGTTTTTGCAGAATTTGGTGTTTGTTTGTTGGTCTCTCTGTAGTAGTTTTGTGTCTTTTCTATGGCTGTTTTTGTGGGGTTTTTATGTCTCTTAATGTGTTTTTGGCTTTTTTTGTGGTTGCAAAAACAACCCCCAGGCCTGGGCTTGGTGGGCCCACTCATCAGTCGACCCTTGCTTGAAGCTATCTAAAAGTCCTGACGTGCACAAGCATTTTAAAAGTATACCATGGTAATTAGGAGTGCATGCTCTTACAGGTGTTTAAGACTCCAGCAAACACCCAGCACTGGGCGAAGCAGACAGGGACTCCAGTGTTGGCGTACTGCAGCAGGATCTTGACGCTGCCCGTCCAAGATGTCGGGGACCTGCCCATCGAGTAATCGTCACTCCAGTTCCCAACTAACACGCCCCTATCATCCTGAGAGTTAATCTGAAGGAAGACATTGGTTAGCATGTTGGTTTACTTTATCATGCTAGCCTGGTAACAAAAAACACACAAAAATGTTAGTGTGTTGACATTTTGCATGCTTATGTATGGTGTAATGATATGATATTAACATGCTAACATACACACATCAGCATAATATCATGCCATTGTTTAACCTGTCATTGCAACACACTAAGATCTGGTATATCTGCATGCTTGCTTTAAAGCACTGCAGATGCTGATAGGAATTTAGAGGTATTTTGTGTAAAGTTTGACCTGCTGGTCACTAGATGAAGACTCAGTGAATCATCAGAATCACCAGGAATTATCTTCTGGTGATTCATGATAAATGTCTGAACCAAATTTTGTAAGAATCCTTTCTATAGTGGTTGAGATATTTCACTCTGAACCAAGGTGGCTTAGCTAAAAATGCAAAATGTAACTTAAAAAAAGAAAAAGTCGAGCAGGTGAAACTCTGTGTTCTCACCATGGCAGATCCCATCCTGACCATTTTGATGACGCTGCCACGGTCGTAGATCGGTATCCGTGACGCATCCATGATGTAAATACAGGCGTCTAGAATACCGCGCTCAAACTGCAGGGAGATAACACATCAACTTTAAGTCTATGTCTATTCTTTATGATTTGTTATGATGTAGGTGTGTGTGTGTGTGTGTATATACCTGTCCATACACCCAGTCACGGTGTGACACAGATCCGACTGAACCCTGGTAGATCATACCATAGTCGTTCAGGACGTACTCTTGCCGCTCTGCTTCATTAGGAAGAAACACAGTGTCCTCTGAAAAGACAGACACAACCAAAAGTGTTTTAATACCACTCATCAGGATCAATGAAAGAATGTGAAACTCTAAACTGATGACATTCTCTAAAACAGGATTTAAAACCATCATGTCATAAACTTAATGTGACATAAGAACCTTTCCTTAAAATTTCCCTGTGATTGCATAACATTTAATCTGTAAGACCCGATAATCATCCCTCAATACATGACACTAAAACTCTTTCTTAAGAATGTTTGAGAAATCACATAAAAATGTTCCTAGATTTCCTACAACTGTGGTGAAGGACAGACCTCTCAAAATTCTCCTTTGTAACCAATTTTTTTTTTCTTCAGTAATACTCCAGATAATACCCAAACTCTTAATTAAACATCTTAAATCCTCTAAGACTGACAGAAACAAACAAAACAGAATATACACAACAGGAAGTGATTCAGCTTAGAAATCAAGCGTTCATGACTGTAAATTCAAGCAGTAACTCCCTCCTCTGAGTGGCACTGGACGCATTCATACCTGGACACCAGGCGTTGAACAGCACATAAAGGTCGGTGCTGGTGTCCCTGCTGGTTCTCTGCATGCTGCCGCCAACCTCGATGGCCACGTATGTACGGTACTTCCCCACAATAGCATTGGGTGTTGGCGTGATGCCCAGCATCACAGACTCTCCCTGCTGCTCCAGAATCTGACCCGACCACGGTCCACCATGACGGGCACCAAAGGTCACTACCACCAGGGACCCCTTATTGGGTGATGGGTTGGAACCTGGAGGAGGAGGAAGAGAAGGGGGAAGAGGAAGAGGAAGAGGAAGAGGATCAGTGATGAATAGGACAGAAAACAACAAGAGGAGCGGAAACAAGGGGAGGAGACAAGGAGAGATAACAAGGAGATAAGAGAGAAGAAAAGGAGAGGATGGGAGATAAGGAGAGTAAACAAGGAAAGGACAAGAGACAAGGAGAGGAGACAAGGAGAAGAAACAAGGAGAGAAGTAAAAGAGAGTTAACAAGAAGAGGAAACACAGAGATGAGAGCAAACAATGCAAGGGGGCAAGGAGAGGAAACAAGGAAAAAAAGAGGAAACAAGGAGAAAAGGGAGGAGAGAAGACAAAGAGAAGAGACAAAAAGAGGAAACAAGGAGAGGAGACCAAGAGAGTAAAAGAACCAAGGAGGTGAGATGAGAGGAAATACAGAGATGAGAAGAAATAATAATACGAGGAGGCAAGGAGAGGAGAGGAGAAAAGAAGATTAAACAAGAAGAGTGACAAAGGAGAGGAAACAAGGAAAGGAGTGGAGATGAGGACAGGAGACAAGTGGAGGAGAGGAGACAGGGAGAAGAGACAAGAGGAGGATCAAGGAGGGGAGACAAGAAAAGGAGAAGAAACAAGGAGACAAGAGGAGATGAAACAAGGAGATTAAAGGAAAGAAGAAGAGGAAAAACAAGGAGGAAAGTAAAGTTGAGGAAAGAAGGAGAGGAGACAAGTAAAGGAGAGAAAACAAAAGGAGTAGACAAGGAGAGGAAACAAGATAAGAGGTAAAGGGGAAGAACAAAGAGAGGAGATGAAACAAGGTCAGGATACAAGGGGAGAGGTAAAATTGAGGAAACAAGGAAATGAGACAAGTAGAGGAAAAGAAAGAGGGAGATGAAAGAAGAGAAGACAAGGAGAAGAAACAAAGAGATGAGAGGAAACAACGAAAGAGGTAAAGGGGAGGAACAAGGAGAGGTGAGGAAACAAGGACAGGATACAACAGGAGGAGGCAAGGGAAGAGGTGAAGTGAGAGAAGATCAGGAGAGTAGAAGAAACAAGGAGATGAGAGGAGAGGAAACAAGAGAAGACAAGGAGAGCAGTCAACGAGAGGAAACATGGCGAGGAGACAAGAAGAGCAGTCAAGGAGACATGACAAGGAGAGAAGAGGAGTCAAGGAGAGCAAACAAGGAGATGAGGCAAGTGGAGGAGGAGACAAGGAAAGGAGACAAGAAAAGGAGAGGAAACAAGGGCAGGAGACAAGGAGAACTGTCATCAATCTGTCAGACAGCAGCTGTGTGTGTGTGTGTGTGTGTGTGTGTGAGACAGAGCCATGGGGAGTGTGTGTACTAATTAGCCAGCTAAATGAATGTGAAGCTGCCTAATTGTTCAGTGGGGGCTATTAAGAAGCATCTTTTCATCAGCTGATTGGTTTATGAGGGAGCAGTTTAACTGTTTGCTCTCAGGTGGGCTGAGGTGTGACCACTAAGCGCGCTCTGTTACAGAAACCACGCCCCCCTGTATGTGGCAATGAAACAGACTGAAGATGGTCAGTTTACTGGGGAGATGTCATGAAATGAGGTCAGATGAAATGAGGTGAGGAAAGAAGCAGAGATTATAATCACATATCTATACGTTTTATAAGTTTTTGGAAGTGCCACTGGTTTGCACTGGCTTAACTCAAGTTTCCTTCCCTGCTACCTCATAAATTTTCTTCTACCCTCATACTACTTTTATTTTGCTCTTATTCTATTCTTATATTCTTTTTAGTATGCTTTTATTTCTGTATGGTATGGGCTGCTGCACCACCTGAATTTGCCCAATGTCTTATCTTATCTTATCTTATCTTATCTTATCTTATCTTATCTTATCTTATCTTATCTTATCTTATTGGGTTAGGGTTTAGGAAAAGAAAAGGGTTAGTGTAGGCAAAAAACAGGAATCTTTGTAATGAACAGCTAATTCAAATGAAATAATTCTCAGTGAATAGTCAGTTAAGAGAGAAAGTGATGTGAGGGTCCAGCAGACACTGTGGGGGAACTATTATCAGGGAATCAGTTCAAACTCACCAATCAGGAACTCGACCTGGAAGTCGTCGTCTTGCGCCAGTGGGCGGTTGAAGGTGACTCTGATCACAAACTCCTGACCACGACGGACCACCAGGTTTTGGATGTCATAGGAGGCCGTATAGTGGTTTGGTTCATTAATCTGCTGACACATGTCGACGTTCTGCACTGACAGAGAATCTGAGAGGGAGGAATAAAGGGAGACAGTACACCATGTTTTTATTGATTATTGATCACTGATCAGACAATCAACAGACTGGCCATTAGACTCATTTCCACTGTCAGCAGCTATAACCCCATGTGTTTTATTTATTATTTAGACATTTTTGACTGTGCAATACTCTGGCATGTATACTGTACATTTTAACTCATTTTCTGATTTTCTGATTTATTTATAATACACTTAACCCATTCCTCGGTATTTTTACTTTTATGCCTCTGCGCCAGCAAGAAGAGTGGCCCGAGGCATTATGTTTTCGGGTTGTCTGTAATTAAGTCTCTCCATATGTCTGTCTTTATGTCCGTCCATCCGTCCCACTCTTGTGACTTTGATATCTCAAGAACAGATTGAAGGAATTTCTTCAAATTTGGCACAAACATCCACTTGGACTCAACAATGAACTGATAAGACTTTGGTGGTCAAAGGTCACTGTGACCTGACTAAACATATTTTTTGGCCATAGCTTAAGAATTGGTATGCCAATAATGACGATATTTCACACAAAATACTTGTGCTACATACATAAAACACGTTTATATGCACTTCTTATTTATCTGTTTTCTATTTTTCGAATATTTTTTTCTAATAATTTTCTCCATGTGTGTTTACATAAGAGTAACTGTAATGTGAACCAGTTTTCCTTGAGGGGATCAATAAAGAATATCTGATTCTGAATGTTATATGTTACTATTACAGACAGATAAATAACTAGCCTATTAAACTAAATGAGTCTTACCGCCTGCAGGTGCATATCCTCTGCCAGTGGGTGGGGGTATGACATCTTCAGCAAAAGTCTCAGAATCATCAATATCCTCAAGGTTGGACCTCGGCACCTAAAGATGATTTAAAAATTAAAAAAAATAAATAAAGAATCATAGATTAAAGAATACACTTAAGAGCATTCTAAACTGCAGGTACACACAGATCTCAGAGAAATCTAACAGGTTGGTTTTCGGTAAGCTGACATACACTGCTGGGACTAAAACTCAAAAGTACTTGATGTTTTTGTTACAGTAGCCTACCGGCTTGTTGTAGCGCCCCAAGTCATTCTTTGATTCTGTAGTTTGATTTGACATGATGGTTGAAAAGAAGAGGTCTCACTGAAGTAACTGGACAGAAAGACAGAATATTATTTAATGAATGAAAAGACAAAGACAAAAATATAAACAAAGTATGCAGAGAATGTAAACCACCAAGTAAATGCGAAAATGTCACCATAAAGCACCACAGATACACTGTAACACTGCACAAGGATTACAGAAATATTTAAGAATATTATAACACACATTTTTGACATTAATAAAAAACTAAATGTATTAGTTTGACATAAACATAAAAGATGCATTTAAAAAAAAATAAATGTTAGATAAATTATTTTTGTTTTGTCCGATTTGTTCTAAGTTTATTTATTGTGAAATACTGGATAGTTTTACCTCTTTTAGAGCCTAAAAAAAAATCATTCAAGTCAAGCCTTTTTACTGTCATGTTCACAATTACTCTGAGGCATTTGTTGAAAATAAAATAGTTGAATGTAATTAAAATACATATAACTTACATATGCTTCATACATTAAAAATATGTATGAAGAAAAATCAAGTAAGTGTATGAAGGATGAAAAAAGAACTTAAAAATATAATTAAATGTATAAATAAATACAGGAATAAGTAAATAAATAAATGTATGACTAAATACAGGAATAAATACATGACTATGGATGATCATGTATAAAGTAAATACATACAGGAAAAAATAAATGAATATGAAAATAATAAACAGTGTATGAATAAATACAGCAGCAAAAATGAAAACATATGAAAAGAATAGTCTGCTGAAATCATTACAGAAATAAATTAATAAATAAAATAATGAATTCATAAATTAATGTTGAAATAAATTTGAAAATAAATAGATGTTGTGTGTGTCTCACCTCTCAGATGAAGGAGTGGAGTTCGTCTGTCAAGCCTCTGATGATCAAATCAGATGATGATCACATCGGCTTCAACATCAGTTTATATACACACACTGCTTCCCCTTTACACACACACACACACACACACACACACACACACACACACACACACACACACACACACACATTTCTGCTTCACATATGAACACAAACACAGTAAATTCTGGACACTAGGTGGCACCCTTGACCCATACATTCCTTTAAATTACATGTAACATCAAGTCTTAGAAAAAGTTTTCAGTCAAAGTGAAGTGAACTCAGTTTGAATTTTTATTGACTCACAGTTTTTAATTTGGCTATATTTATTGAAGTAAACCTAATCTGGGTTTACTGAGGATACATTTGGCCTAATCTCCTATTTTCACCCAGATTATTACCTAAACACTCTCTACCTTCCCTGTGTCACGGTCATCTAGGACATATTGAATGTGATTACCATAATCTTCAATGACAATTGTTTAAATTTAAAACAAAACATTTAATCATCATTAGGAGGTTTTTTTGTTTTGTTTTGTTTTGTTTTCTTTACAAGCTGTACCTCTACAATGATCATTTCAGAAGGGAACACTTCTGATATGTTGTTTCAGGCAAACTGGTGAATATTTCATATAATTATTTTTCTTAAGACATTTGAAAACAGCACTGAGTTATGGTTTTAAGAAAACATATGAGACAGGAAAAACAATATTAATGCCAAAAGGAAATAGTTCTTAGGAAATGTGAAGTTGTCCTTGTTGCTGTCTTTAATTTAACTGATGCACTGTTATTTCCTCTGCCCTGTCTGAATTTTATTTGTCTTGATTTTGTTTTGTTGTGCCTTTGTTTAATCTAGCATGTTTTACTGACTCAGGTCACTCCTATAAGAGTTGCGACAAGAGCAATCTAACAGCTGTTTTTGGTTATATAAAAAGGATCTTACTCTTTTACAACATTATGCAAAGGATGCCCACAGAGATGGAACCTTTTCGTTAGGCACTGAATAATAATGTGAGCATGTCAGTAGCAAAAACAAGCACTTTGAGCTGATGTGATTTAATGGCCGCAGTTGTGTTGAGGGATTACATTGCAACCTGTTTCGAGGCTGCTGGCTACAAGGGTCTTGTTCAATAGTGGACATATTTTAAATATTGTTGTTCCTATTAGTCACTTAAACACAAAGAATATTTGATAACAACAATATACAGTTGTGCATCGCGGACCCTGGGATTTTTGGCGCCTGTGTTAACTGATTAGAGCAGCTGCAGATCATCTAGATATTTGAAGGCTTGCTGATTTTTTCCACATGACATGCATTGTTCTCAGCAAAAACAGACAGCAAAAATGGTATTTTTATAATCATACTGGCATTAAACAATCTCTCACTATAGTTTCAATGTCTAGATCACTCACAAACATGAGAACATATATCATACAGTATTTCTGTTTTGCTCAACCTTTCCTCTTTCAGTTTCAAAATAAACACCTTCTGACAACACTTCTGCGGATAGAATCCTTTCATCTGTGAACTTAAGGCTTTTAATCGTGAAATTTCTGCAGGACCGTGTTGTTGACCAGTGGCTTTCACAGAGTATCAGCATGCAGCTCTGCAGCGACGCCACAGCAACAACACAGTCAGTGTGAACACCACAAGCATGCAAGCTGCAGCAGTTTGTCAAGGTTGCCATCACGTGCTGCTCATGCAAGCAGTGTGTTCCAGGCCTCATTCTCTTCCTCCTCTCCCTTACACTGTCTCTGTCTTTCTCCCTCTAGCCTTACCACCATGATTCTTTCTTCGCATATATCTGTCTCTCATCCCAACTCCTTCTCTCCTCTAATCTCAGTCTCCCTTGATCCCTCTTTTCTGTTCACTTCACCTCTTCCTCATGGTTGTGCTGCCTTCCCCATGGGCTAAGGTACAGATCCTGGCTAACAGTCTCAGTGCGACTACAGTGCAGTCATGGCTGTAGCACAGCTGCTGTCTTTCATATACCGTCACTGGTCTCCTTACTTTTCCTTGCTTTCCCCTCCTCTTCCCTCCTCTACCTCTGCCTCTTTCCCAATTTATCATTCTTGATTGTAAATGGCTATTTCTCAAGTGAGCCCGAATCTGACGTGGAATATGAGAAAGGACAGCTTGAACATCTGCGATAATAATCATTATTTCAAACAGAGGCTAAACTGAGGGGCTACTCAAAAGGCGAGTATAAGATAAAGAAGGGTTTTGAACTGCTGTTGTTGAACTGTGAATCATGCAAAAATCAAAACATGCCATCCCAAAATAGAAATATTGCACTGGAGTATATGCATAAAACATCCCCGCTACATTGAAAGCTCTACCTCGATTCTGATTATTTCACTGTGGATAAAATACTTCACGTCCTTCCATGGTAGCCTTCTAAGGACCGGGAACTCTTTCCGAATGCACAGCAGGCAGTCCCTTTTTTCTGGCACCCTCCTTAGCTGTATTTTTGGAGCGTCTACAAATCAGCAAACAAAGGAGTTGATTATAGGGTAGGTTCACCAGTTTTAACTTGGACCTTTGGAGGTAAAGTCATGCAATACCACTGTCTCTCTGATTTCAATGCTCATTTATTGTTAAAAATCTTGTATTATCACAGAGAATAGTGAGTTTACTGCGTCCTTTATGTTTTTAGTATGCCAAGGACACAGGACGTGTACTGAGAAACATCACTTTCACTGAATTGTGCTTTGTCAGCAAGCACAACTTACATTGTCTTGAAAAAATGTACCTGTTCTATAAAGCAGTAGTGTCCATTTCTACTGTTAACACAACAGATTGCCTGTGTGGCCTGTGGACACAGGGACTACTGCTTTATATGGTGACAACAGTATACGCAGCTTTACAACATAGTCAGTGGTAGGGGTGGGCAATATAAAATAATATCACAATATTTCAGGGTATTTTTGCAATAATGATATTCTTGATGATATGACAAATTAGTTAAATGTATTCTATTATTAATTTAAGAACACAGAATTTCAACAAAATAAGTGATATAGTTTTACATGTCAACCTAACAGTTTACCTTCAAATATTCAGTAAAACTGAACAAAAATGATCTCTTATTTCTTTAGTTTGTAAACAACAACAGCAACTCAGAGTGAGATTCAGATTCTGTATACAATTTTAATAGTTCAACAAAATAAAACCTACCACAAATTACACATTTAAACAGCTTCCAAATACAAAAATGTACTCTGGGATCTATATAAACTAAGCACAAAAAGTAAGGAAATGGGTGTTTGGTAGATTATTTCTTTGTTGTAACAATGCTTCTTGGCAATAAATCTCATACCGTTGGAAAGCCTGATTATTTCCCTTTTTAATGGTGCCATATTTGTAAGGAACATGCATTTGTGGGATGAGCAGCAGAGCTGAGTATGTGGGTTGTGCCCATGAAAAATTTGTCAAATCTTCTCTGCCAGTGCCAAACAGCTTTTTTTTTTGGCTGTTGCTGTTGACTCTTGTTTTGAGCTTCTGGTACCCCCAGGTGCTGACAATCAGGTGCCAATCAGGCACCTGATTGTCAGCACCTGTGAGCATGGGCTCTGCTCCAGCGGTCAGTTGGTGTCTGCTCCAAGAATCAGCATGCCACATTTGACTGATCTGGATAGGGCCTGTGCATAGGGCAACTTCAAGCTGGTGTTCCGCAAAACCAGCCATTATTTAGAGTGAGCCCTAGTACCATCTGCAAACTTAATTTGAAACAACTCCTGAAATTTTCACTGCCAAACCCACCAGACTCCACTTAGATAAACAATAATTTTATCATTGTAAAACACACTTCATTCAAAGTCGAAAGAAACGAAATAAAACTCACTAAAAACATCTTGTTTTGTCTTTCACTTTTCCAACAGTCACCAACTCTGGTTTGGTTGAAATAAACCCTTAATTCACCCAGTTAGATGTGGCAATATTCTGGCTCTATACACACTAAAATTACTGTTTATTTAAATGGAGTCTGGTGTGTTTGGTGATAGTGATTTCAGTGCTTTTTCTGGTTAAACAAAAAGGATCTTTCTCTTTAACAAAAGGTCTATGATCCTTTTCATGTTGTCAGACACTTAGAATAACAATCTGAGTCAGTCGGTGACCAAAACAAACACTTTTAATAGACCCTGATGGCTACTTTGCTGCCTGTGTTGTGGCTGCCAGCTGTAGCCCTCTCGCTTAATACCAGAACAATTTCAAAAATTGTTGTTGCTATCAGTCACTTAAACACAAAATCATGGGAAAATAGGGTCCAGGTTGAGAAATACAGAAGTTTCCCTTCAAGTAGGCCAAAGGATCTGAGTACTTCTTCCACCCCTGCTGACAAGTGTGTATTCACATCTTAAGTCATCTTAAATAAACTCAAAGTTTTAATGGAGTCTGGTCTGACTGGTGCTTTAACTTGATGACAGATTGTTAAAGAAGAGGTGTGACACTTTCTGTGTCTGATTGCGGGACATTCAGTGTTTTCTATCGAACAGAAAATAAGTGAAAAATAACTTATTTAACATCTGTACTTGTGTATAATGATAAGATGCTTCAGTTTAAATTATTGTGCAACTTTCTGCATTTTAGAGGGGAATGTTAATTATTTTTTCACGTCACTGCATTTATCTTTGTGGAATCTGTTTTTTAATGCAACATGGCATTGATGTTACAAAGTGTAACACAGATGTGGACGTTAAAGATCCTTCATGTTGTCAGAGCTTTACTACTATTGAAAACACCAGATAGCTGTGTCTTCTGCAGGAACTTCCTCTGACCTCAACTGCTGGGTTGTGAGGTCATCCTAACACACTGCTTTCGTTTGGTCAGGTGATCAAAGTTTCACTTCCTGTATGCAGACTGACATCTCTGCTCTTAAGTCAGCAACTCAAGGATTAAGTTTAGACTACATTAAAGAGAGTGTGGGGTGGAGCGAATCTAAGAAGAACACGAGACAAAATTTGGCTTAACTTTGGGTTTCAAACCAGCAACCTCACCACTGCTACCATGGCAACAGTTAGAAGAATAAATAAATAAATCTGTACTTCATTTTTTTTGGTTTTAGAGTGGTGACGTCATGACCTCTGACTAGGTTAAGCAGGATTTATACCTCTGCGTCAGATCAATGCTGTACCTACAACATAAGTTCTGCATAGACACGTTCTCTGCACAGTTGCCTGACATGTACCTCTCCACAAATTCAACTACACATCATGGTGACACTGTCTTGTCATATTTGTTTTTCTAAAAAGAAAACCATTCCCCTCTGTGGAAACAAAGCTTTTATTTACTTTTATTTTACAAATAAGAAACAGTAAATTGTTAAGACAATAAAGCCTCGACAAAAGAGGGTCCAAAGGACAGAGGGATGTCGTATGCTGTAAAGCCCTGTGAGGCAAATTGTGATTTGTGATATTGGGCTTTATAAATAAAACTGATTGACTGATTGATTGAAAAGAGCATTCTAAGTCTTGTGTGTGATTTATCCTGGCTTCATATGAGAAGAGGAAAAGTCCACAGACTGCGTTTTTTCATCTGTGTAATATTGCAAAAAATTAGGCCTATTCTGTCCCAAAAAGATGCAGAAAAATTGGTCCACGCTTTTGTTACCTCTAGGCTGGATTACTGTAATTCCCTATTATCAGGTAGCTCTAATAAGTCTTTGAAAACTCTCCAGCTAATTCAGAACGCAGCGGCACGTGTACTAACAGGAACTAAGAAACGAGATCACATTTCTCCTGTTTTAGCTTCTCTGCACTGGCTCCCTGTAAAATCCAGAATTGAATTTAAAATCCTACTGTTAACTTATAAAGCTCTAAATGGTCAAGCTCCATCATATCTTAGTGAGCTCATAGTGCCATATTATCCCACCAGAACACTGCGCTCTGAGAACGCAGGGTTACTCGTGGTCCCTAAAGTCTCCAAAAGTAGATCAGGAGCCAGAGCCTTCAGCTATCAGGCTCCTCTTCTGTTCTGTTCTGACACTGTCTCCACATTTAAGACTAGACTTAAGACTTTCCTTTTCGATAAAGCTTATAGTTAGGGTTGCCTGGATCGTGTGACGTGGTTGTGCTGCTGCTGTGGTCCTGCCAGATGCCTCCTGCTGCTGCTGTTATTATTAGTCATACTTCTACTGTTATTATACACATATGATTATTGTCACATACATTTACTATCATATATTAGTATATACTTACAACATATTGTACCACAATAGCCGTAATTATTTTTATAATCAACATATTGTACCACAATAGCCGTAATTATTTTTATAATATTATTGCTTAAATTAATGTTGTTGTAAGCTACTGTCATTACCGTCTGTCCTGCATCTCTCTCTCTCTTTATGTCTCATTTTGTCATATGGAATACTGTAAATTTTATTATGTTGATCTGTTCTGTACGACATCTATTGCACGTCTGTCCGTCCTGGAAGAGGGATCCCTCGTCAGTTGCTCTTCCTGAGGTTTCTACCGTTTTTTCCCCCGTTAAAGGTTTTTTTTGTGGACTTCTTCCTTATCAGCTGTGACGGTCCAAAGGACAGAGAGATGTCGTATGCTGTAAAGCCCTGTGAGGCAAATTGTGATTTTGGGCTTTATAAATAAAACTGGTTGATTGATTGATTGATTGATTGATTGATTGATTGATACTTATAATATGCACTAATTTCATATTCCAATTAAACATATTTGTATTTTGTATTTTTTGGGCCAAAAAATGCCCTCCAATGAAAGATTACAGAAAAGTACAATCAAACATTGACTGAAGAAATTACTGCAAGGTATTATTACATCATGATATCAAATCATGATTGAAAAAATACGACTTTAATCAAATATTGGTGAAATTGTGTGCAGAACTGAAATTGTGTGAAGACTATATGGCTGTCAACTCTCAGTTTTCCCGACATACCCAGTTTATGTAACTGTATGGCTTTCAAAGAACCCCAGTATGCAGAATAATTTTGAAAAATGACAATGTTCCCTTTTCCCTCGCCAAAACTGGAACATTATTTGGCCCCCTTTCTGACAAGATAGCATAACATAGTTGGTACCAATGGATGTCGTAGGTCCTCTAGTTTAATATTATTTGTATTATTACATATTATGTGTATTTTCACTGTAGCGTTAAAACTGAGCCCGACACAGCAGGTTATATTGGCTTAAAATTAGCCTGCCTCACTTCCCCCTTCAGCTCTGCCTGTCATCTGATGCTTCACTTGTTTTGCAGACATTTGGCCATTGGCTCTCTGCTACTTTCATTTTCTTGGTCTGTCTGTACCCTGCATAGTTTTACTATTTAATGGATTTCGGACTGAGTTTTAGAGAGAGAGGGGCAGGTCTGTTTTGACCTTCTTCTATCCACCTTATTCCTAGCCCCCGTGATTCCTTGCGCGACATATCTCTTCCTCAAATTCTGATTTAATGCATTTTCGCTAAGTCTGGTGAAACTCTTGTGGTTTTATTTCTCATATCATATCCTTTGGCAACAGGAACAATCCCTTTTTGTTCTGGTTACATGTTCAACACAGTTGCTGAAGACAAAAATTTAGCTCAGACTGGTTGTTAGTCGTTACAGACATTCAATTCAATTCAATTCAAAACACTTTATTTGTCCCCGAGGGGCAATTTAAAAGGCATGAGGAGCAGCATCATTAAAAAGGACAAACACAACATCAAACAACATAAAATCATACACAAAGTGCTACAATCAGAATATTGCCAGCGACCGTCACTGTCAAAGTGTTCTGTGCTTCACGCTAAAGTGCTGTGTGCTATGTGCATTCAGTCAGTCAAGGGGCTGGGCAATGATGTTGGGACAGGGAGGGGTCAGTGTTCAGGAGCTGGACTGCTGTGTTCCTTTGTGCTCCTTTGTGTTCTGCAGCGTGGACAGCACAGCCTGCGTCCTGATGGGAGCCACTCAGTGTACACTGAGTGTAGAGTGTGTTAGGGGTCGTGTAGGATCCTGTGAGCAGTGCATATTATTTGTTGGTCACAGAAACCAGACAGAGCTCTAACAGGGTGTCCAATGATTTTGGAGCAGACTTTGGTGATGCTAAATAAGCGTGTCCGATCTTGCAGGCTGATGGAATAAAACTAGGAGATGAATGAGAATGTTAGCACGCTCTCGATGAAGGAGTGGTAAAAGGTCAGGAGAATGTCTTTATTCACTCCAAACGATCTCAGATTCCTGAGCAGATATTGTCTCTGGTGGCACTTCTTAAGCATCTCCTCAGTGTTGCAGTGAAGGCCGTCAAAAATTGTGCCCAAGTACCTGTACTCCTCCACCACCTCCACGGGCTCCCCCCAGATGGTGGTAATAATGGCCTCTGCCAGTTGTCTCTGCTTGCTGGAGAGTGTCACAATCACCTCTTTAGTCTTGGTTGAATTCAGCTGGAGACAGGCGCCCTCACACCAGGTGATAAAGGCCCAATCCCAATTCCTATTTTAACCCTCAATCTGAATTTTCGAGCTCAACCCTCAATCTCACTAGCCCTCAAAACCAAGTGTTAAGGGCCATCTTGTGACTTTAAAATGGGACACCCCTCAAAGGCAAATACGTCTTAAGACTTTCGGGGGCAGTAATATGCCAAAACTCCGTCCAGTCTGTCAATTCAAAGAAGAAGAAATATATGTCATCAGCAGTCGTCGATAAAAAGACGTGACGAGTTTTTTTTTTCCAACACTTTATTTCAATTCTTGTACAAAACAAGCAGTGACAGACATGGACAGAACAAATATGCCAGGGTTAAGAGAAAAGAAAAAGAAATAAAATAAACAAATAAATAAATAAAAAAAGTTCAGCAGCTCAACCAATTAAATTGTCTTTATAGCTTTGGAGTTTGTGGAGTGCTGAATGGTTTCTAAGTATTGCTGCATTTCATTCATAAAAATTTTGATCAAGGATTTTCTGTTACAAAATTTACTCTTATGAATATGGAATTTCGCTAAGATAATAGATAGATTAATGACATAGATTTGTTTTTGTTTTGAAATGCTGACATCATAAAATCCAAACAGCACATCTTTGTACAGTAGTGAAAATAGAACATAAATGTTGCAACGAATATACTCGACAAAATCTTTCCAAAAAGTGACAGTATAGGGGCAGCAAAACAAATGTACAGTTACCAAACAACAATCTTCGACAAT
>NC_065516.1:3140818-3144683 GCF_006386435.1 Epinephelus moara
CCGGTAAGCCTATGGCCGCCGTATTTGACAGGAATACATTCCTGTCTGTGTCTGTGACCCCCGTTCAACCCACAACCGGCGGGATTCGCCTTTAGTTTCTGCTGCTGGTGTACTCGCACAGCATGCTGAATGATTTATTTTGCTCGAACAAAACTATTTTTAGTTGCAAATGCGAGTGCAGTGACGGACGGAGTAAAATATCGCCACACTGCCGACATTTTACTCCGTCCGTCACCGCATGCTGTTTGATTGCATTATCAAAACATACCGCTATTATTCAGCCTTGCTTTTCACTTATTCCACCGAATACCGAATGTATGTTTTTTTTGCAATATTCGGCCGAATATATTCGGGTACCGAATATTCGGTGCATCCTAGGGCATCAACAGAAAAGTAGATTTGTCGACGTGTCGACGTCAGTGGCACAAGTCGACACCCCCGGGAGGAGTCGACAAGTCGTGTGTTTTTTCCCTCTCTCTCTCTCTGTGTGTGCTTGGGTACAGAATGCAATCGCTGCCTCTGATTGGCTTACACTGATACTTTATCCTTGACTAAGTGAACATACTCGGGCGTACTATAAGTGGAGCAGACTCCAGTCATTCGGGCTTCCATAGTCGAGCGCACTTCCGCGTTGTAGCTTCCTGTAAAAATGTCCGTGAAAAATCCCTGCGATGTGAAAAATACATGCCGAGCAGTCACTGGTGCGCGGAGCGGAGTCCGTGCGGTCGTAAAATCTGAGCTTTGCGCGCACAGGGCTTGTGGACGTCCGCTTTGAGTCTGCGCGGGCCTCCGCAGAATCCGTTCTGTGTACGTTCCGCCCGAGTATGTTCGGGCCTCGACAGACACACATCGCGTGTGGAGATAGGCTACTTCACTTTCCTCCGCCGTGTCAATGTGATGACGTCATCCAATGACTTGTCGACTCGACTTTGACTTTATTGACGGATAAGTCGACCTGAAAAAAATCAAAGTCGTTAATGCCCTAGTGCATCCCTATTACTTTATTTTATTTTTTATTTTTTTGGGCTACCTGTCAGATATTCGTTAAGTTATTAGTTTAGTTTCATGCAGTATTGCAAGTATTATCACAATGAACACTGTAGTCAACATCCAGCAGAACTGGTGAGGCTGTTTACACAGTCACACAAGTGTTATCTGGTGACTTTCATCCAAGTTAAAGTTTCACTCTTTGGGTTGTAAGTTGATATTCAACCAATAAACCTGTACCACAACAACTGACGTAACTTATTCAGCGGAAAGTCACCACATAATACGATCACTAACGTTAACCTGCAGCTGTAACGTTACCAGCTGCAGACTCTACAGCTACAGGAGATGACACTGTCCGGTCATCTTACAAAAATGTCGATGCAAACATTTCACGTATATTAAAACAACTTAACAACTACATTATCACTGAGAAAAATGACTTTTTGTAACTGAATGACAGCATACTCGGTTATCAGAGAACCGGGGTTACGTGCGGCGGGGCAGGCAAGCAAAGAGGTCTATAGTCCATAAACCTAATTTTAAAACAACTATTAACAAGGAAAATACTCACATTGATAACTGCTTCCTTACGCTTGTCGCCGCCATCTTGCATTGACTGAATCATCTGTACTCGGCCTGGTTCGGCTGAGCTCGGCGGATAGCACTTATTGCCAAGGGTGGTCCTGGAAAATCTTAAAAGTGAGGGCCATACAGCCCTTATTCTTGACCCTCAACTCAACACTCTGAGAATTGGGACAGCACTAGCACTTCGTGGGAGTGCGGATTTTTGAGACTGAGGGTTAAGATTGAGGGTTAAGATAGGAATTGGGATTGGGCCAAAGTCCTGAAGAACAGAGCTGTTGTGTAGGTTGGGGGCAGAGAGCAGAGAGAGCAGACTGTGTCATCAGCGAATTTAACCAGGTGACAATTTGGCTGTGTGGACCTGCAGTCATCGGTGTAGAGTATGTAAAGCAGAGGCGATAGGACACAACCCTGCGGGGAGCCGGTGGAGGTGTGGAGGATGTCAGAGTAGGAGCCGTTAACAAGCACCCTCTGTGACCGGTTGGTTAAAAAGTCAATAGTCCACATGGTGAGCTGGTGATCCAAATTGAACCGGGTTATTAACTTCTCGGCAAGGATGTGTGGCTGCATGGTACTGAATGCAGAAGAGAAGTCCGCAAACAAGAGCCTGGCGATGGTGTTGGGGGTCTCCAGATGTTTGTGGATGGTCTCCAAGATGAATATCTTGGTGTCGTCCACTCCCCTGCCGGCCCTGTATGCGAACTGCAGTGGGTCCATCAATGGGCTCAACGGACTTGGTGATGGAGTTTTTAACAATCCTCTCCATCGCCTTCATCACCAAGGAGGTCAGGGCCACAGGCCTCAGGTCATTAAGTACCTTGGTGGGGCACTTCCGGGGCACTGTGCTGCAGTTCATCGAGGTCTGGAACAGCTGCTGGAATACCTCCCCCAGCTGCTCAGCACAGTGCTTTAGGGTCCGCCCACAGATGTTGTCCGATCCAGTTGCAGTGTTGGATTTTGTTCTCTTGAGGGCTCTCACCACCTCTTCCCTGCTGAAGGTGATAGTTGAATCACCAGGATGGAGTGTGGAGATGATGGTCTTTAGCTCTGCGCTATTGTCCTTTTCGAATCTTGAAAAGAATGAGTTGAGGTCGTTGGGTAGAGATGTTGTGTTGCAGCCATCACCCTGGATGGGTTTACGACTGGATGTTGTACAGTTCACAGCTGCCGTGTTCTTCTGGCCCTGCCAGGTAGAGCGGAGGTTCCACTGGGAAAAGGAGACCTCCATTTTGTTCTTATAATCAAGCTTGGCCTTTTTAATGGCACCCTTGACCTCACGACTGACCTCCTTCTTTTCCTCCTCCGAGCCAGTGAAGAAAATCCTTTTTTTCTTATTGAGTACTTGTTTTAGTTCTTTAGTGACCCAGGGTTTATTGTTGGGGAAAATTGTAATGGTTTTGGTTGGGATTATACTGTCCACACCAAAGGAGATGTATGCTGTCACTGTGTCTACCTGCTCATCAATGTTGCTAGAGGACAGTAAACAATTCCAGTCAGTGGTATCAAAACAGCCTGTAGTCTGTCAATACTGTCTGGAGTCCATTGTTTGATGTTCTTAGTTATTTTGTCTGACCTCTTGACTACAGGTAGGTAAGCCGGAGCAAGCAAAATGCTATTATGGTCTGCAGAGCCTGGGTGAATTAACATGATTCATTTACACATACTACCCACATTGTTTTGGTTAAAAATCAGCAAAGTATCCCTTTCAGCATGTTTAATGTGTGTTTAGGTGTGTTTTGAATCAGTCAGACTTCACAGCAGAAACCCCACTAACAGCCAGTGTTTTGGAGGTGTAACTGCAGGGCAACACAGACACACCACGGCACAAGTATAAATGCTCACAACTTTGTAGGCCACTTGTGTAACGTAGACTCACGGTGTTCCGGACACTTGGCACAGTAAAAGTCCCATAAGATATCAATGCGCAGATAGATATGCTTGATTGGTGTGTCTATCTCTGGGGGCAGGTCTTACACGCATACCAAAGTTTGATTGACACATTTTGGGCCAATCATTTGGGAGAAATGTTGAAAAAAACAGTCAGTAGTCACGGTGTCCAGATGACGGTGACTGCTCACAGTAATCCGGACAGCTGGCAATTTCCACTCACGGTATTCCGGACAGGTCCAGAAAGTGGTGTTAATAACACAGTAATGTTATTATCAGTTAAATTTAATGTTATGGCTTGAAAAGTTAATAAAGTTAAGTTACAAATATGTGTAAATAACTTTAAAACAGCCATTTTAAGAGTGAGATGATGTGTGTGTCTTGCTCGGTCTTGCTGCAGTGATGC
>NC_065516.1:3145976-3153509 GCF_006386435.1 Epinephelus moara
TTCAGTGGCACTTTAACTTGTTGTCTTTGATGGTGACGGCAACCAGATGCGGTTCACAAGCGTACACTGTGACCTGTAAATTTTGGCTTGTATTTTAAGCTTTTCATTGACCTTCTCAACAATAAAATGATTAATATATTCCTCCAATGCGTAGTTTAGGCCCTCCTGTGAAATGCCGTGTACTGTGACACCTGCCATAGCGCCCTGGTCACTGAACGTTGATAGTTTGTCCGAGCGAGTGGTAGGGGGGCGTGGCTTAGCCATAGGTCAATTAGGAGTTTACAACTTCTCTCTTCTTTTCTTTCACATCTTTAAAGAAAACTTGTAATTTCCTGAGATCTCTGATAAATTCAACTTGACAACAGCCTGCATGTTCAGTGTGACTTAATCTAAATTTAATGGATACTTTTTGTTGTCGCTCCCACAGACTCTTCCATTTCTTTCTGTGCGAAGCAGCACAAAATCCTAATTTTGCCATTAATGTGAAACTGACAGTGTCTCAAGGCCAGAAGGTGTCAGTTTTGGAACGCTGCATCCAGCACAAATGGAACTTTAAGTGTTACAGAAAGCTGGTGAAATTTCCTGTGTTCAGGAACAAACACTTATTTTAGCATGTACACAGTAATCATAAAAATGCAGTGGTAAAAGTTTCCATGTCTCTCCTGCTGCGACATCTCATCAATCACCAGATGACATGATGAAACAAAAGAGGTGTTTTTGTCTCTATTTTCTTGGCTTGGAGCCAATTATCTTTAAGTCTTCAGGTTTCATCCCCTAGAGGACAAGTCACCGTCTCTCACCTCCGACTGGCTTTAATCCATCTGACTCATCAGGACTGACTGAGGGTTATTATTATGGTCTGTCAGCAGATCGGCTCATGTCTCACACTGTGCAGGAAGAAAATATATGAGCAACAGCAGGATAGAAAAATAGACAGAGAGGAGGAGAGTACGAAAAAAATAAGGACAGGAGGGGACGAATGGAAAGACAGACTGGCTAGAGAGAAATGAAAAGGACAGAAGATGAAATTAAAATAAAGTTTGGACATTTCACCTCTCTAACAAAACAGAGAAAATAAAAACGTCAAGGCAAAAATATAGAATGTGTGCCTCAGTAAATGAAAGGACAGAATAATTAGACCCATTTGTGGTAGAGGATCTTTAGGGGAGATAGTGGGTAATTGGTTGATGCCACACAGCAGTGGTACACATCATCTGAAAGTTGGAACTGTATAGTGTGTATGGGATTAGAACATTATGATGAGTATATGATGACCATTCTCGTTATGTCTCATAAATTATTGCAGAAATGTTTGTGTTGATACAGTTTGCTACACAGATTTGGTGCTAAATTTAACCTATTTTTGACAGCTCAAGAATTGATAAAAATGATCAAGAAGTTTTCCAAAATACCACATTAAAGGGATAGTGCACCTAAAAATGAAAATTCAGCCATTATCTACTCACCCATATGCCGATGGAGGCTCAGGGGAGAGGAGTAGCAACAAAACTCCACCTAATGGAGGCTGACGGCGCCCCAGATTCAAACGTCCAAAAACACATTATTGAAACCACAGAATATCTCCATACTGCTCGTCCGAAGTGATCCAAGTGCCCTGACATAAAAAGTTGTTTGGAAAAACGTCATGTGAACTCAACTCTGTTTTTAGCTTCACTGTAGCCTGTAGCTCTAACTGACGTTTGAATCTGGGGCGCCGTAAGCCTCCATTAGGTGGAGTTGTGTTGCTACCCCCTCTCCCCTGGGATCTCCGCAAGTGTTGTGAGGACCCTAAAACTTCACCTGAGCCTCCATCGGCATATGGGTGAGTAGATAATGGCTGAATTTTCATTTTCGGGTGCACTATCCCTTTAAGACACCAAGACCCTGAGGAAAGCCACAGAGAAATGCATGCTGTGATTTGATATCAAAAACTTTTCACATTTGGAGATTTCTGTAAGAAATGCAGCTTTGGGATATTGGAGGATGAGTACTTCTGTTCTGGAAACAGCTGGGAAACCTCCTGATTGTTATACCGTGCAACACATTCTCACTCTGACCTCGTCACATATCGATGTTTGGTCATGGACTTTCCATGTTGAGATGCAACGTGCAAGGTACCCTGGGTGCTTTGGTTGTTGACGTTTTGGGATACTGTGTCAAGTTCTGCCCGTTACATGCATGTCTGCTTTCAAAATACATTTTTTTAATTTTCACAGAAAATGTACAGTTTGCATACAGTCTCGTTCAGATAAACGCATAAATTTCGGTACAACACTGCAAATTGAAGTTTTTTTTCCTTCAACAACAAAAGCATGTGGCTGAATTTAGGCAACAAGAGCACGTAGTTTGGCTTTACAATCTCATGGAAAGCAAACATTTGCCCTCCAGGTGAGAGTCATTCACACAGCCTCTGAATACCCAAGGTCCCTAGTTTGTGGCTGTAAAGGTTCATGGGCCAGTGATTATTTTAGAGGTCACTACAGGTCATTTCATACATTGAGGTTAAGTTTAAAAAGAAATGGTCTCACTATAGTGAAATGACTAATATGTATCTAGCATAACACATGAAAAAAGGGCGCTCTGTGAAAAGGTCCCTATAGCCATGCCATTTTTTCTCCTTGCCAAAATTTTGCCTAAATTTGGAGCATTATTTAGCCGCCTTCCCGACAAGCCAATATTACATAGCTGGCACCTGAGCCTCTGAAAGACAGTAATGTCGGTCGAGACTGCCAGTGTTTCTCCGGGTCTCTTTAACAGTGTATTTCTACACTGTGGTAATACTACCTTTACTTAGGTTAAAGATTAGAGTATTTCCTCCACCACTGTAAAAATAACTAATATTATTATTAGTACTACAGAAAAGGACGATTGAAAGACAGAGTTTGAAACACAGGATGGATAGAAAAACAGAAGATAGGACAGAAATAAAAGTAAAGGGTGTTGTTCGTCTCATTTGACCCATGAAATATATAAAATGAGTTTCAGGTTGACATGTCTTAAAGAAACAGGAGGAAGTGAGAGCAGAGAAGGTCACTCTGACATGTCGCTGCTGCATCAACAACATTGCAAGTGAAATAAATAAATAAATTCAATGTCAAAATGTCCAAAATGTTCATTAACCTTTTGGTCCAGACTGAAACATCACTTTTGTGATATAATGTGTTCCACCACTCATTTCCCCTCAGGATCAACTGTAATAACTTTCTCTAACGTTTTATCTATAGCACCATCATGTAGTCAACATTTTGACATATCCAATACTTTGGTCTATGACCAAATACTCGAGATGTTCTATACACTGCATTGGTGAATTTTACATCAAACTCTTTTGCCGACCCAATCACCAGAAAAAATGTTGACATTTTAGGTTTCTGCAAACCATGGTTACGATACATTTGTACGTTATTATGTAGAAATTTATGTTTGTTGTATGTTGAAACTTCATGTTTCTTTACGTTTCAATAACCCTGCGGTTACGGTGTGGTTAGGTTTAGGCACAAACCTAACCCCAACATACAAAAACAAACAAAAAAAAGTATATCTATTGTATGTAAGTAACTATATGTCTTTCTTTCAAATGTCATGAAGTTTTCTTTATTTATTTCTTCCTTTAGTGGAACTTTTAAATACTTTGCTCTGTTTTACTTCTTCACCTCACTTCCAAGATCACCAACATTACAACCAGCACAGTGATTAAGGTCATAGGTCAGGTTATTTTAAAGAGACACACAAAGAGAGAACATTTACTACAACAAATAACTGGAGTGTTTTTTCTGTAGAGGAAGTCCCGATATTGAGTTATTCTCCTTTCATCTAAACTTGAGAAACCTCCTCAGAGGTTTGGTCCAGAAATGAGCCGTGTCTCAGAGCAGCAGAACAAACGTCTCATCGCCGCCACTGGAGAGCGAGTCAATACCCAGCAGTGAGTCACTGCTGCCGCCGCCAGCCCGCAAACCAATTACAGCCTCAACAGGCGCTTTGTACCGAGGCAGCTCTGTAATTATCCTGCAGGGATTAGCAAACCCTCCTGCACACAGAGCCACAGCTAATTGATAAATAAGAGACGACGACAGGCTCCATGTTCCCAGACTCAAGTGACAACAAATGATTTTATCAATCAGCAGTCAGAAGGCAACAAAAAGGAAGATGGTGTCAGTTAAAGGCAGAAGAATAAAGTCATACTGTTGAAAAGTGACCTTGATTGAGTCCAGTAGAAAAAAAAAGGTTATCCCTGTTGGAATATCAGCTGAACGTACCAATGGCTGACAGTTTAAACCTCTTCACTCTAACCACTGAGTAGACTGCAGAGGGCCCAAAGAAAAACTCAATATTTCAAGCCCAGTTGCATCATCGTGGTTCAATAATGATCAAGGGTCACTGAAAAAAAGGTCAACATCCCAGTTTCCACACAGTGTTCTCCCCCTGTCATGAGACAGTGTTGGGACATCGACTCACTTCATTCTTCTTCTTTTGAAATGTAAATAATTAGGGATATACTGATCTGATCTCAAAGATCAGTAACAAGGCATTTTTTTTTAAAGTAATCAGGATTGGCTATATTGAGATATATAAAGCCCAACCTGAGGTGTATTCCATCAATTTTCAATTTTTTTTTCAATTTTATTTATAAAGCCCAATATCACAAATCACAATTTGCCTCACAGGGCTTTACAGCATACAACATCCCTCTGTCCTTATGACCCTCACAGCGGATAAGGAAAAACTCCCCAAAAAAAACCCTTTAACGGGGAAAAAAAACGGTAGAAACCTCAGGAAGAGCAACTGAGGAGGGATCATCAAGGCAGATAAAGGAAAAGCCTAGCTTAATTTGATGAGTCTCATAGTTTAAGTGAGAGATTGCTTCCACTACCGTGGCTTATATGAATCCCTGCTCAGTAACCATGGTAACTTATACTGCTGAACGAGCCTGCTCCGTGGCAGGCTAACTGTCAAGCTTGGTGTCGCTGCATGTGAAAAAATCCCCCAAAACACTTCTGTGTAGTACATTTTCACACAGGAAAAAAGTTTAATGCCATGTTTCGAGTGTTTTTCTCACAATGTGACCAAGCATGAATTTAGGTATTTAATTTACTTCTAAACAATGTAATGATAATAATAATAACAAGGTTTTAAAAATCAGGTCTTGCCACTTTTACTGTCTAAAAAAGACAAATGGTTATTTGACAAAGGCTGACTTATTTCAGTTAATCCCCATTTTATAAATGCCACCCTTGTTGTAATTCAGTTTTTAAACTGTATAATGTAGCAACGCCCATATTTCCCATCATACCTTGTGCTGGACTGAGTAGTTAGTAGTTTGCAGTTAAGTGTGCTGTTTTATGCTCCAAAATGCAAATGTCACTTTATATCAGTTATTATAATGTGTCTGTTCAGAACATGGTGGTTTATGCAGGTTATTGTCATTTTTGTGTTTATAGTTTACACTATCAGTTAACTGGCTGTCAATCATGTAAGCTGCATTTATAATTTTGCCTTTTTTTGTAATTACATATCCAGTATCAACTGTAATATAATGAATGATATTTCAAGAAACTGCACCCTGCCTCGCATTCTCCACAGTTTACCATAATAATTACACGTTACCCACTGGATTGAACCATTTTATTTGAAAGCTTGGTAATTCAGGGGAATTTTTCATCATACATACTATAATGTTTGTAATTGTTTGTATCTTATTGCACATGTCGGCATGATTAATTTCCACTATATTTGACTATTCTGAATCTATGTAAGCCGTAAAACCATAAGCCTTAAGTCTGACTGCTTTACAGCAGTCAGACACCAATTTCCCTTTCCTTTGCGACATAAATATCCTCTTTTTGACCATCAACTGGTCTGGGCTGCTTGTGTACTCCAAGCATGCTCATTTGGACTTATTTCAGCCTGGCTAGAGTTAATACTGATTAGATAAGGCTGAATTGTGTCCATGGAATGGCTTCAGCCTTAAGTGGAAGTTGATATTAAGTCAAACAGGGTGTTTTCAAATAAGCGCAAATTACCTCAGCGATGTTGATGGAATACCCCCCTGATCCTTTGTTGTATGTCAGCTGTCACACAGATGTTTTTACTCTGAGGTTTTTACTGTGCAGCTGTACTTTCTTGGGAAAAAGAAGTGTCAGATTGGGGCTCAGTGTCAGTTTTTTTTCTTAGATTTTCTAGTTCTTTTCTTGTTTCTCTTTTCTAGTCTTGCAGAACTTAATAGTTTTTTGTGTAATCCTTTAAATTGTGTCTGTGTTATTTCAAGTTGGGAGTTGATTATTAAATGACTTGGATGGAGATCAGGGACAAAAACACTATAAATAATGTTATTTTTTCCTTTAGTAGTGACTATTTAAACAGACATAAAAACAGACACCATTCAGACACCTTCTGGGACCCAGAAAAAAAAAAGTTTTGATATGAAGATTTGTTTTATGTAATTTAAGTATTAGACTTGAAAGAAACATTTTGCATCAAAAAAAAAATCAAAAATATTATTTATTTATTTTTTATCACATGTCCTCTGTAGAGGACATCGGGACTTATATTATTATTAGTCGGGTCTTAAATTTCCAGAGTTAGTCAATGAGTTTCAATTGAAATACAATGGGACTATGGGGTATTTTATGCTTTATCTCTAAATATATGAGCTACAAAGGACTTTTACTCCCCTGGAATTATTATGTGGCTGTCTTCAATGCTTAACACTATGATGGATAGCTGTAGCAAGGTAGAGTGTATTCTTAATAGCTATACCAATGGGCCTGACGTTGCAGTCAGGGTACAGGATTGGTACCCTGTGCCACTGGGTTTAAAGGGGCAAAAAGCGAAATCGTTTCACTGCTAGGTTTGCTGTTGTACACTGCCTGTAGACCAAAACAAAGTGTGTCATGAGCCACTCCTCCCTCTACCTCTGCTCTCCACCCCCGACCCCACTCGCCTTGTCTTTGCAGTCGAGCACCGCAGCATCTCCACGGACTATCACATCCAGACGGTCCCACTGCTTCTTCCCACATTAACCTGAATAACAAACCAGGGCTCGGTGCTCCAGTTGGATCCAAACGGAGAGCCGGGGCTAACGTTAGCTGGGAAGCTAGCGGAGGCTAACTGGCTGTGCTGGCAGCTGAGTGAAGTGAAGCCTGAGGAGGAAGCACCGGTTAGCCCCAGTTTCACTACAGGCAGATTCACAGATTCGAGGAAATAAAACCTAAACAGCCAACTTAGTTTGGCAGTTAGCGATGTCTTTCACTCACTCTCAGTCTCTGCTGTGTTTAGCTATTTCCCTGCTTTCCTTCAGTCTCTGCTGTGTTTAGCTATTTCCCTGCTTTCCTGTTAGCGTTAGCACTAGTTGGTGTTAGCACTAGAGCTACTACGGCTACTGGAGTAGCTTGCAGCTATGGAGCGCTTCTACCAGCTCTTCTAGTCACTGAGCCTCGCCTCCATTTCAGCAAATATATTACATTTATCACAGGGACCATCATCATTGAAGTAGGCAGGGGAATAGCTAAACACAGCCGCCAGGCTGCCCGCCGG
>NC_065516.1:3153600-3169156 GCF_006386435.1 Epinephelus moara
TATACTCCAGATGAAATTACACCTCTAGTTCTTCACATAGCAATTTTTTAATTCCTTCAATCTAGAAATGATGAATTTCGCTTATTGCTCCTTTAAGGGCCTAGTGGTCCAACTGCACTCACCCCTCACTATCTATGATGTGATGAGGTGTAATGTTTGCTATGTAGTCATTTAACACTTGCCCAGGCAATAAGAAGTGATGGGGAGCCCCATAGTTTGACTCATGATCCCTATGTGATGGGTTAAAAAAAAGCATGTTTGTCATATAACTGGACTTGACATGAATGCGTTTTGTCAGTGTGTTACGACCGTACCTAAATTATGTACTGTTATGTTAAAACAACATTGACCATTGGTGTCATGCAAACGGTGGTCTCTGGGGTGAAAATCCACTTTTGTCTGATCCATCCACCTCACATCCTTCCTACCCTACACAGACTTTCCCGCTCTTTGTATTACATCAGTTGTTCTCAGTATTGTGATGATGGGTTCACGTTGGAGTTAGGTGAAAGCCTGGTGTGTCTTTCTTCGGCATCAGTGTCACACACTGAGGGGCATGACACATTGTAGGTGACCTTCAACTGAGAACAGGCTGAAAGAGCGCTAAGAGAGGAAAGAGACAAATGTAGGAACATTTATTCAGTACATTTTTTGAGGATTACCTCCCATCTTGTGCACCATATTATGTATGATCACAACCACGCTGAGGTCTGAGGCTGCGGGTCAACGGTCAGTGACCCAGTGATGTCACTGTGACCTTGCGGTAAGAGAGAAGAGAGGAAAGAGGAAGAGGAACTGTGTGAGAAGGGGTTGACAAAAATAAAAGCTAAGGAGAGAAGAAGAGGGAGACATGCTCCTGTTTTTATTTATATTATACTTTTTTCTCCATACTCTAAACATATTTTTGAAAAGTGCCCCAATATGAGACTAAATACCAGCAGTGGGAGAAGAAGTACTCAAGTCCTGCATTAAAAATATTAACTAAGTACACCCAGCTGGCACCAGATGTCATTATGACAACAGAAAGACATTGGACAGGCATTACATTTTGTTTGGAATTAAAATTGTGTTAAGAATTGTGTTATTTTGAATGTCTGACAAAGTTAGAATTTCACATTGTGTGTATGTATACAAGGATGACTTGTCACAATAGTTAAATGCATGTAATAAAGGGTGTAGTCGGCAGTATAATAAATAATCTTATGTATACAGATGATGGTAGGCTGGTAATCTTCTGCCCATTTTAGTGCTGGCCTACAACAGCTGTAGAAGATTTGCTCTAAATATGGTGCTGATTTTGACATCAAATATAATGTGAATAAGAGCAACATTGTGATAGTTAGAAGTGAAAAAGACTAGAAAGTAGTATTTCCTGAATTCTTTTTATCTGGTGTTACTCTTAAAGTGTGTAATGATATTAAATATCTTAGTCATCATATTGTCAGTGATTTATCTGATGATAAAGATATCTAGTCACAAGTTATATGCACAAGCTAATGTGCTTGCTTGCAAATTCAGTATGTGTCCAGTTGATGTAAAGATAGCTCTTTTTAGAGCATTTTGTACCCCACTGTGTACTGCCCACTTGTGGCGCTCCCATGGGAAGACCAACATGCAGAGACTTCATGTGGCCTATAATGATGGCATGAGATTGCTTCTTAAACTTCCACGATGGTGTGGTGCCAGGCAAATGTTTTTAAATGTTGGTGTGCCCACCTGCTCTGCCTTAATACGGAATCTTATATATGGATATATATGTTGGCTATATAGGCTTATTATCATTATTATTATTATTATTATTATTATTATTATTATTGTAACATGATGACATTTTGCAGACTTTCAAGAACACCTTGAGAACATTTTTCCAAATTTGGCACAAATGTCCACTTGGACTCAGTGGTAAGACTTTGGTGGTCAAGTTCACTGTGACCACACAATAAATGGCCATAACTCAAGAATTCATACACTAATTAAAACAAAATTTCACACAAATGTCGAACAGGATAAAATGATGAAGTGATGACATTTCATATCCAAAAGGTCAACAGTCAGCTTCACTATGACATAATAATGTTCTGCAAAAAAAACACCTCTCAGTGAGACTGTGCTGATAGTATAGACCCTCTGTGCTGCCGGGGGAAGATGTGTTAGAATCATCCATGTTTTCACAGACATGGATGTTAACTGTAACTGAGGCATATAACCACAAGGCGGTAAATGTAGTTTTATGTCAAGATGACGTTGGCATGAGACATTTAGAAGTTGTTGGATTTGATTTCTTAACAACACCACGTAAAACTAATCAAATATCAGCTTCATCTATTGTCAGTATTCTACTACAACTTGAAAATGGCATTAGACATTGAATTTTGGTCATCTGACCTCACAACCTATATTCAACCAAATATCAATGTTAAAAGACATTGGTGGCCAGCTGGGCACTTTAAGGACCAAAGTAAAAGCACTCATTATGCAGAATAATATATATGATATTATACTGTTATAACTTTTTGATGCATTACTGTGTTGATCATTCTAATGTTGCAGCTGGTAAAGACAGAGCTCAATTTCAATTACTCAAATATATATAATATATGGATAAATAAAGTACAAAAGCACCAAAATATACTTGAAGTTACAAAAGTTAAAGTAAATTATAAGTACACAATATGCAGACTGTCTCGTTTCAGAATACTATGTATTACATTATTTGATTCATTTTTGATGTTTTAATTTGTTCATCACTTTAATGTTGTGGCTGGTAAAGATGGAGCTCATTTTTGCTACTTTATATGCTGATCTGTAGCTTGTTATTTATTTTTATTTATATCAGTAAAGTCTTACCGATATCATACTATCATAATATATTAGTTGATTATATGTTGTATTATTAATCTGAATCTGTTAAGTAACTAAAGCTGTCAGTTTAATGAAGTGGAGTACAACGTACATTATTTACCTCTGAGTAGTATAAAATGTAAATTCTCAAGTAAAGTTCAAGTAGGCCTACCTCAAAATTACTCTCACTCTACTCTCACAGCTACTGTTATGTGTTTCTCACACCAGATGGCGCCACTGACTGAGAAAACAAATGGAGGCAGTGATGATGGACACTGCTGCAGCCTGCACACACACACACACACACACACACACACACACACACACACGCACAGACACACACACTAACAGCTCCATTGAAGAATTTGCTGCTGTGACGTCACCTTTCCCTCCTCCTCATCGAGCTAAATTTGGCTGACATCATCGACGCTGCCTCTCAGACTCCTATAGTTATGATGTATTATGTATGGTGTGTTCTAATGATGGTGTCTCCCAGCAGAATCAGTGAAATCTATCTGTGTCTCACTTCAAATCAAACCGCTGCTTCACTGCCACCCAAAAAACCCATAACTGCTGCAGTATTAGTGATGATTTAATAACCTTTAAAAATACTCACAGAACAACAAAGATGATGCAACATTAAAGCTTTAAAAAACAACAGGCTGGTTTGATGTCATCCTGAGAGGAAAACATTGAGTGTAACATGAAGCTGTAGAAATGAGAGGAACAGTAATGGGGTTTTGTGTAAATGAAGGTGAATCAGGCTCCACTGGGAAAGTTTTCTTCTGATGGAGTTCCTTATTAGGGGGCCAAACCCGAGGGGCCGAGGGAACGCGTATGCAAGCAGACGCGTTTCCTAGGACCAGCAGTGCTAGGAACCCTATTGTTTTTGTAAAGATTTTTATTTTTATTCTTCCGTAGGTAAAAGTGGTGCTGCAGGCTAAACCTTGCAAGGGAGGGCGGTGCAATTTGGAGGGGTGGTCCAGACCCCTGCACGTACCTCAGACGCAAAAAACTATGTATATCTGCCTGCAGGGGGCGCTATAACCTAGGCCAATGCGTTTCTGCCTATAGCTCCCACACCGTGTGTCGCACATTCAAAAATCTTGTATCCCCAGCTTCCCTGAATAGAGCTGAATCACTTTGCTATAGGCCACGCCCACTTGCACCTAGGAAGTTTTTTCGCAAAATCGCGAAAACTGGAAAACCTACTTTTTCGAACTTCTCCTTGGGATTTTGTCCAATCTGCATGAAACTTGACATATACACTCTTCTACTGGACCTGACCTAAAGTTATCAAAAGAATTTTATTCGGTCAAAAAATGCGCAAATTATTAACAAACAAACTTCTATAGCTAGCTATAAAAATGCAAACTGTTGGATATCTCGGTCAAACTAAATGCTATTAACACCAAATTTGAGATCATTGGTTGGCATAAGACTGTGAGGGTATGAGCCGAATTTGGCGAATTTTGGCAACTAGGGGGCGCTACAAATATGGTAAGTTTATATCTCTTGAACGGCTGCACCGATTTCTACGAAATTCGGTTGGTATGATGTAGGGCCAATTCTGAGGTCATATCTTGAAGGTGGTCATGACTGGTCAATGTGGGCGTGGCTTATTACAAGATAAACAACAAACATTAATTTCAGCCAAACTATTATGCTGAGGGCTTTGAAATTTTAAGGGTACATATAGAATAGGACACAGATCTTCCGTACCAAAAATTGCACATGTACTCCACTAGGTGGCGCTATAACGGATGCAAACGCGTTTTTGCCTGCAACTTACACATTTTAAATGACACTTTCACAAACATTATATCCATGTGTTCCCTGGATAGAGCTGGGTTTTCTGACACAGGCCCCGCCCACTTCTGCTGCACATTCTCTTTGCTAATTCGCCACATGTCCAAAACCTACTTTTTCGAACTCCTCCTACATTTTAAGTGCCACCTGCCTGAAACTTTGCACATAGAATCTCCAGATGTGTCTGATGAAAAGTTATCAAAAGAATTTTGGCACTCCAAAAAATGCGCTTGTTACAACCAAACAATCTTTTTTGCTAGCTAAAAAACACACAATGTTTCATATTTCGCTCAAAGTAGATGCTTTCAACAGAGGCTTTGTGCCAAATTTGTCGCAAATCGGTCTATAGGTGGCGCTATAACGGATGCAAAGGCAGTTTTGCCTGTAACTTCCACATTTTAAATGACACATTCATAAACATGCGCTCGCCCAGAGCCTGTCGTCCTTTGGGGACAACTTCCATGGGCTCCGCGGGACGCGGGGACCGAGTCGCACGGGGGGGCTTGGCCCCCGTTCATAACTGCTTGCAGTTGTAGTTTTTAGTCGTTTTTTTTCTTCTAAAGGAGTTCTGAGCCAAAGACAGAGTTGGAGTCAGGATTTTAAATACACAGAGATCATTGATAACTATTTTTACTTTGTTTGCTTTGAAAAATGACAAGAATTACTATGAGAAAGTCATGAACAACAAATTTGCCCCCCCCAAAATGGCAACATTACATTACACGCTTAACACAAAGTGACATAGGTTAGCTTTGGAAAAGTATCTGCATGTAGATTAGGTTTAGGAAAAGTTGGTGTCGTCATGTAACATACTTAACGTAATGTTACATACTTAATGCAAAGTTACGTAGGTTAGGTTCGCAAACAAGGGTTCATACAATATCCAATTAATTAGTGCCCCACAAATGGCATTGCCATGTAATGTATTAATGTAAAGTTACGTAAACAGTAAGTTACGTTATTGGGCTCTAGTTTCCCAGCACACAGAGCTAGTTTCGAGCAGGGTAACCCGAGGCGCGCTCAGTTTGGTAGTTTGGCAGACCGGGGTGCGCTGAGATGGGTGTGGCAGCGCAGCAGGGGGAGGTGTTGACAGTTCCAGCTTGGTGCAGTGACAGTTTTGTGCCAAAAGGCTTCGCCGAAGGTGCGCTAAAAGCTCGCCAGCTGAAACCACGTCTACTGTCAGCGCAGGCTGAGCGCAGCCGGTGTAAGCGGAAGTTTGGCTGACCGGCGGACAGTGCGCACACGTCACCAAAACCTCACAGGCAGGTTTCCAGAATATCAGGCACATTAACGATGCAATAAATAGCCACAAAAACACTATTCAATGCAACTATCTGCAATCAGCACATAAATGTATCTCTATATCGACTGTCCCGTCACATCTGATGTCAGATCAAAGGGGATTGGCACCGTTTGGCACGTTTGGCACGCGTAATGGAAACCCAACCTGATTTGATTAACACAGCTGCAAACTAATGAGTTCACATCCCTCTCAGCCAACCACAAACAGCCACAGCATCAGATAGGGAGTATATATTCAGCATCTGTCATCTTAGAAAAGTCAAAAGAAAAGAAACAGAGTGAGACTGCGAGAGAGAAAGAGAGAGCGCGCGCGCACGAGAGAAACGCAACATTGATTTACAATTGTGGTGACCTCCTCCCAGGCTACCTTTGCATCATCAGCCTGTGGAGGTCTACTCGCAGTCCCGTATATTCGGACACTGCGAGCTTGGACCTCCCGGACCAAAACATCAGTTTCCTTCTGGGAGAAGTTTGGCCGTCTGACGCTGCTGCTCTCTTCTGCCATGGTGAATTGAGTAAACTCTCATTACGCCTTCGCGCCGTGCATTTAAGGGCGAGGAGAGGGGCTCATTTGATTGGTGTGATGTGTGTAAAACCCACTCCACGCCTTCTCTCCTGCCTCTTTCCAACTTGCGCAGGTAGGAGGGACGGAGGTGGGAAAGAGGAGTAGCTGCGCCAGCACACACGGTGTGCCAAACTTGCAAAATCCGCCTGGCCACACCCAGTTGGCGAAGCGCAGGTGTGTTGTGCCTCCGCCTCGCCCTTAAGTTTACGTTTAACTTAAGTTACATAGGTTAGGTTTGGGAAATGAAATATTGTTGGACGTTGTCGTGTTATGTACTTAACATAAAATTGCGTAAAAAAATAAGGTTAGGTAGGTCAGGTTTGGGAAAGTAAAGTTACATAGGTTAGGTTTAGAAAAGCAACATTATGAAGATTAGGTTTAGAAAAAGAAACATGTCACATTATGTACTTAACGTAAAGTTACATATAATGTAAAATTACCTAGGTTATGTTTAGGAAGTGAAACATGATGACTACGGGCCTTAAAATGACTCAGGTTCACTTGATTTCACATAACAGTCTCCTGGGGAAAAGTTCTGTGTTTGTTTGACCTGTTCACCACCCCAGCCTGCCTCCTCACAAGGACTTTCACTTTTTATGCCCTTTCCTTCTTTACTCCAATCAGCGCATTTGGTCATGTGATCGCAGCATTCATGGTTACTTGGGTTATATACAAATTCTGGTTCATTAATTACTTTTTAGGTATTCAAATGAATAGTGCATGAGAACAGCCTGACTCAAAACGATTTATTGAGATGTTAGTTGTCAAAGCTCTTTTTTCAATAACCTCTTTGATCTCTCTTTATGAAGCACTGAGGCTGTCAAACAGCTGCTCACTGAAGTTTTGTATTAACCAACAGAGGAAACTATGCATCTTTTGGGGACTATTTTCAATGGCGGATTAATCCACATTTAATGCTTTAGTGAGTGTTTGTGTCTGAAGGACAGCGTATGTGGGACTGTGTTAAAATAAACTACTGTACATGTTCATGATGATGGAGGAACATATCAACTAGAGACACAGTGTCTCTCACTGATACACACACTATACTTGATTTGTTTTTTCATGACATTTGTAGCTAATAAGAAAAATAGAGTTAGATATTTGAAGAGACACTGCAGTTCCTCCAGTTCACCAGCAGGGGTCACTAATGACATCAGGCCTTTGAATGAATCAAAAGTGGGGCAGCGAGGTGACGGAGTCCAGCTCTGTGTCCACTTCTGATTGGACGAGAGGAGGACGGACTGTGTTTTGAAGGTCAAACTCAAAGTCAGACAGCAAAGCCACACACACACACACACACACACACACAAACACACACACACACACACACACACACACAAACACACACAGCTGGCAATTTTGTGTCTGTCCAGAAGTTAAATGTTTTCAAATTTGAGCCGCTTGGAAACTGTCCGGGGACCCAATTATTCTGTGTGTGTGTGTGTGTGTGTGTGTGTGTGTGTGTGTGTGTGTGTGTGCGTGTGTGTGCGTGCCTACGTGCGTGTGTGTGTGTGTGTGCGTGTGTGTGTGTGTGTGTGTGTGCGCGCTCTCCTCCTGCTGCAGCGCTGCATCGCCTAAGGGAAACATCTGTGTTAATATGCAGGAGAGAGAGGGAGAGAGTTGGTTTGTTTCTGATTCAGCTGACATCAGCAGGAGGAAGACGAGATCCCCCACGTTTTACACACACGCACACACACACACACACACACACACACACACGTACGTCATTCAGACCTCCTCAGCTCTTTAGTATGCAGCTTCCTTTTACATCCCTCCTATTTAAAATACTTTAAAATACTCCATTATGACTATTAACTGTATGTCCTGTTTAAAAAATGCTACATCAGTAGAAGTACAGAAGTGTTGTCAGCAAAATGTACTTCAAGTATCAAAAGTAAAAGTACTTATGATGTAGAATGTTAACCGTCACTGTTAAGCTATTGTATATTAAACAAATACTGGATAGTTAAGACTAAACATTAACATTTGTTAAGGTATAGATGAATTCAATGTGTGCAGCAGCTGACACTACGACGAGACAACAGTTCATGTGATAAATTTATGAAAATGCACTTACAGCACTTTGTATGATATCTACTGATTAAGTGCCCCTACCAGTTGGGTTTAGGAAAAGAAACAAGTTTTGTTTGTTGTTGCATTCTTGACATAAAACTTGTAGGTTAGGTTTAGTAAAGTAAAATTACATAGGTTAGGTTTGGGAAAGTAAGGATATGTAGGTTAGGTTTGGGGGGAAAAAAACATGGCTGGGCATTGCCATGTTATGTACTTAATGTAAAGTTACATATGTTAAGTTTAGGAGAGTAAACCTACATAGGTTAGGTTTAGGGGAAAAAACATGGCTGGACATAGTCAGGTTATGTACCTATTGCCTTGACATTACATTCTTAACATAAAATTGGCAGGTTAGGTTTAGGAAAGTAAAGTTATAAAGGTTAGGTTTAGGAAAGTAAAGTTACATAGGTTAGATTTGGGAAAGTAAAGTTACATAGGTTAGGTTTAGGAAAGTATAGTTACATAGGTTAGGGTTAGGAAAGTATAGTTACATAGGTTAGGTTTAGGAAAGTAAAGTTACATAGGTTAGGTTTAGGAAAGTATAGTTACATAGGTTAGGTTTAGGAAAGTATAGTTACATAGGTTAGGTTTAGGAGAGTAAGGCTACATTTAATGACGTAAAGTTACGTAGGTTAGTGTTCAGGAAAGTAAAGTTATGTAGGCTAGTTTTAGGAAAGTAAAGTAATGCAGGTTCGGTTTAGGAGAGTAAACTAACAGGTTGGGTTTGGGAAAGTTTGGACATTGTCATGTTATGTACTTTCATAAAGTTGCGTAGGTTAAGTTTAGGAAAGTAAAATTAAAGTTATGTACATTAGGTAACGAAAAAGAAACATAGTTGGGGGTCCTCATGTTAAGTTGTTAATGTAAAGTTACGTACTCAGCATAGATTTGCGTAGGTTAGGTTTAGAAAGTAAAATAATAAATAACCAATTAATTCAAATCTTATTATTGGATGGTGCTGCAATGATCTAAAACAAACAAAATAACAGCCACTATAATGAAAAAAGACAAGATCCTTTACATTGTCATTATGTGAATCTGTGTAAAAAAAAAAAAGACTTTATCTCAAAATACTGAATAAGTAGTAGTAATAAATAAGGCCTTTATTTTGAGTTGCTAATTCATGATTATAAGATAAATTAGTCCATATTTTGACAAAGCTTCTGATTATTTTGAAATATGAAGTCATTATTTTGAGATACTAAGTCATCATTATGAGATAAGTAAGTCCTTGTTTTGACAATGTCTCATTATTTTGAGATACTTGTTTCAAGAAGGTTTATCATTATTATGACTTACAGGATCTTGTCTTTTTCCATTACACTGGCTAAAAAAAACTGGTCTGGATCCCTCTCCCTCAAAATGTTAGACCTATTTCCAAGTTAGCTTTTACATTAAAACATCTGAGAAAAAATAGTTTTCTGGACAACTACTCTCTGTACTAGAAAATAACAGCATTTTTTTTTAAAGTTTCAATCTGGCATCTGTATGTATCCCAGCATTGAAACTGCCCTGCTAAAGGTTACCAATGACCTTTTAATACCTGCTGATGAGGGCATGTGTTCAGTCCTTGTACTCCTGGAACTTAGTGCAGCTTTTGACACCACTGATCATAACATCCTGTTAGACAGAAGGCACTGGGTGGGGATATCTGGTATAGCTTTGGAGTGGTCTTCATCTTATCTGATGAACAGGTTTTGTGTCTTGTCAGCAACCACTTCTCTTCATTTTCATCTCTTAATTACGGTGTGCCTCAGGGGTCTGTTCTGGGACCAATTTTAGCTCAGTCCATAGGGACTTGGGTTGGGAACCGGAGGGTCGCCTGTTCAAGTCCCCACCCAGACCAAAATATGGAGCGTGGACTGGTAACTGGTAGCAGTTCACCTCCTGGGCATTGCCGAGGTACCCTTGAGCAAGGCACCGAACCCCCCAACCACTCGGAGCGCCTGTCATGGGCATCCCCACTCTGACATCTCTCCACTTAGTGCATGTATAGGTCCTGTTTGTGCATGTGTGTGTTCGGACCTGTGTGTAATTGACAAACAGAGTGAAAAAAATTGAATTTCCCCTCAGGGATTAATAAAGTATATAAAATTAAAAATTAAGTTCATTTAGACTGTCTATTATTTCCTCAGTTTTTACATACCAAAGTGTTTTTATCAGTTCTTTTAAAAATTGTTGTTTTCATGTCTTTTCTGTTTAAATTATTGACATGTAAAGCACTTTGTAACTCTCTTTTGAAAGAGCTTTATAAGTAATAATAATAATAATAATAATAATAATGATAATAATGATTATTATTATTATTATTATCATTGTTAGAAATGGGCTTTCTATACTTCTCCCCCATAAAATATGTTTTTATCCTATCAATATTTTAAAGTTTATTTATCCAGTACAAGAAAGCAAGTGAAGAACAACAATAGAGGAACAATAAAAAAAGCAAACAAAAATGTCCACAGCAGTGCATGTGGCTCCCTTTGTTGACCTGTAAACCCCTACAGAGGCCTAAACAGAGAGCCACCAGAAGAAAATGTGATGTAAATAGCTTGTAAGGCCGCATTAATCCACCAGGGGGTCCCAGGGTGACAATCAGCTATTTGTGGTAATTTGCTTAAATATATGATAGATACAGAAACATGGAACATGTCTAACATGTCAAATATGTATGTTTACTATTGTCAGTTGTTTTGTTTTTTTGACGCCATCAGAAATTTGTGAACTCAATTTTATGTTTATTGATGAGGTCGTAGTTAAAGGTGGTGTTGAACTGGACAGAAGTGTTCTTATTGTATTTGCATACATGAACATACATACAAAAATTAACAAACAAATAAATAACCCTGAACACTGGTATCATAAAACTTCATGTCAGCACAGACACATCTGATTGTACAGGTGTACCTAATAAAGTGGCCATTGAGTGTGAATTTAAAGAAATATCAAAAAGCTTCTTTACGCTAAAAACAAATGATTAAATCTGCAAATAAAGACTTTGAGGTGTTAACAGGTTTTAACCTGTTCTAGTCTTTTTGGTCACTACACAGTCTTCCTCAAGATCATTGATGGAGTCATCATACCACCTTTTTTTTTTCTTTTCTGGGCACTTAAATGACTTCCCATCTACAGTGGCGTAAACATTTCAAGCACATTTCATGTTTTTTTTTGTATGTTTTGTTTTTTATTAATGAATAAATGGATGAAGGCTGTATGTATGATGCAGTTACAAGCTCTGGAAAAAGCTACTGACTGAACTTTAACTTAATTAGTAAATGAAAATCAAATCTACATGTTCCAACAGTCTAACTGATTTTCCAGAGGTGGGACCAAGTCCTTGTTTTGCAAGTCACAAGTAAGTCTCATGATGCGGCCACTGAAAATCTTAACCAAAAGCCATAGCTGCATTTATGAAATCTGTTAGGCTATTAAAATAAAGAAACTACTATATAAGGGTAAACTGGAAACTATTATTACACCAGTACAGTTAACAATTTGAGTTTCACAACAGTCCCGTTTTAATGTGTTATGTTGTTTTTCCAATAGACTGGTTGTCTGTTTCCTTGAAAAGACAAATATACAGCTTTAATTTGAAGGAGCACACAGAACATTTACTGGAAACAAGTCTTCTCCAGTTTAGAGGAGACTTGTGGGTTCCCATAAAACCCATTCTCATACAGACATCTTGGGTTGAGGGTTCAAGGGACTCCTTTGAAATTAGCCATGCCAGTTGTTCCCTCGCCAAAATTTAGCCCAACTTTTGAGCATTGGCATGGTTGGTACCAATGGATGCTTTAGGTCAGCGGTCTTGCGGGCCAAAGGCCCCTCAGCTAAAACAGAGATGGAGCAGGGACTACCTCTATAAAATTGAGATGCATATTAAACTGGGCCTGTATTAACATGTAGGGCTAGCTATAGTGCCATGTATAAACATATCTTTGTATCATGTGTACAACACTATAATGATTACTGACAGATTCATACATTTACATATCATGGATTCATTTGACAAGGATTCATAGGTAACAATAATGCCAAGGCCACACTGCCTGCATGAGCAGCACATGTGCATTGCAGAACCTCTTGGGGTTTTTTTTCTGCGCCCCTGTTACAGTAACACGTTAGAGTGGCCACACTGCCCATGTGGGCAACACTGCTTGGGCGCAGCTTGGCTGCTGCTCAGCTGTGGAACACCTAGACAGTAGGAGTCTCAACTATTTTTTCTGCACGAGCATGTTTTCCAGCAAAAATAAATGGTGAAAATGGTCTTTTGATAATTATACTGGCATTATACCACCTGTCATTTCATTGTGTGTATCTGTCTGACATGAAAAAATATATGTATTTCTTCTTATTGTAACACTTTCTGTTTCAAAACAAAAGCCACCTGACAGTGTTTTATTTGTTAACACAAGGCTTTTTACTGTTAAATATTGTCATGATCATGTTGTTGGTGATGCAGTGGCTGCACGGTTGCATAAATTAATGGAGTACTGGCTTTTAATTGTGGAAGCACAGCAGCATGCAGTGTTGCAGCAGCAGTGCAGCAACAGTACTGTCTGTGTGACCACTTCATGTGGGCGAGCCACAACAGTTCAGCAAAGTAGCTTTCATGTACTGCTCACACAGGCAGTGTGGTCCAGGTGTTAGCCTATCAACAATGCTGTGTATTTAATATTTTTTTTAAATGTTATGAACAGGCAAAATTATCTTGCCAATAATATGTTGGGTTCATGTTAATGTGTATTTTCATACAAATTTAATTTTGTAAAAAAAAAAGAAAAATATTAAACAATAGTTTAGGTTACGCTAACGAGCACACCACAGCCTCTTAAAGACAGTAATATTGGGCCATGCCCCCCCCACCACGGAAACAACAAATTCAAAATTGGCAAAACAACCACAAAGAGACACAAAACAATTACAAACAACCACAGCGATGCAGAAGAAGAAGAACTACAGATGGACACAAAACCACCACAAATAGATGTAAACTACCATGAGGAGACACAAAATAGGCCTACCACACACAAAATTACCACAAATGACACAAAACCACAAATGATGCATAATGAATACAAACATACACAAAACAACAAAAACAGAGGCACCACAAAGTCTGTGTTTCTTGCTCCTGTGAGGACAGGTGGTGGGGCCTTCTGCATATCTGAGCTCAGGGGCTCATTGTCTCATAATCCGCCCATGAGTTAACTTGATAAAATAATTGGTAGTTGGTAAATTAACAATTTTACAGGGGGAAAAAATGATTACATTAAGCTAAAATTATTATTACAAATTATACAATTTTATCTTTAATATCAGGACTCATGACCTCAGTATTTGTGAGTTGGAGGTATAAAAGCAAATAAATGAAATGAATGAAGGGTATGATAAAAAAAGTATGTGATGAAATCATAATGAGAGAGAGAGAGAGAGAGAGAGAGAGAGAGGAGGGGCCTCCCCTCTCTCTCTCTCTCTCTCTCTCTCTATCTGTGTCTGTCTGTCTCTCTCTCTCTCTCTCTCTCTCTCTCTCTCTCTCTCTCCTTCCTCTTTTTTCTCTCCCGACGCGTAAAAACAGGCAGGAAGCGCAGAGCGGAGCACGACAGAGAGCAGAGAAGAAGAAGAAGAAGAAGAAGAAGAAGACCAGCACACATACACAGACGAAAGACAGGAGAGAAAAAGAAGAAGGAAGCAGCAGAGGAGAGGAGGAGGAGGAGGAAGAGTGTGTTGGATATAGCTACTGTTTTGCGGGTGTTTTGCGGGGAATGTGCGGCTCCTCCTCAACTTTCTGAATCTCTGCTCTAATGGTGAGAGGAGGACGCAGAGGATGGGAGTAACCTGGTCCTCCAAATGCCTCGCACTCTTTCTAGCTCTACACATAGGTGAGTGTCCAAAAACTATCCATATTATTTATTAGTATTATGATATATAAATATAACAAAAAGATGTAGAGTCATACTTTACGATCTGTGTATTTATTTCCTTCGATTGTGTCCCGAAATCTGTTTTCTACTGGTTACCAGGATGGGAATCGTTAATTTTTAAAAGCAAATAATGTCGTTTTTTAGGCTCATTTTGAAACTTACCGGTGTTTAATATTTTTACTCATATTTTAAGGTGGATAAAAACAGTTAGAGTCGCTTCTATAAGCGAGTTTTTAAAATATAGCCTATGTCTTATTTTCAATTCAGCACCCGAAAAAAAGAGGCTATAAAGAATAGGTTAATGCTTAAATCACAAATGAAATGTCGGTCACTTTTAAGTTTGCACACTTAAATTCGTTTTTAATGATATTAATTTATTTTTCAAATGATGTTTAATGTTAATATTGCCGGATGTGTCCCTGTTGGTGTGGCTCGTAATGAAGCAGTGGGGACGTGAGCAGCAGCGGCTCATTTTAACGGGGCTACACTTCACATTTGGAGTGTGTGTGACACGAGTGGGTGCGTGTGCATGCGTGTGTGCGTGTGTGTGTGCTAACAAGGGGAATGCCCCCCCCCCCTCCCCCTCCTCTTCTCTGCACCTTGGTTGTCCCAAAACTGAAGACATTTGTTGATTTTTTTTTCATCTGCAGACATTAATTTATTTCTCAGATTTAACAGGCCTATATTAAAAGAAAAATAAAAACTGATGTTTTATTCAAGCGGGTTAAATTTGGTGTTATTTGCGGGGGTGTTTAAGAAGCTACAAAGGAATTAAAAGGCTAGTTTGAATGTCTGCAAACGGCTGTTTGACCGGAATAAAAATGTACAGAAACCAGACGCTATAAATGTACCGCTGGAGCCTCGTTTTTCAGGGTTTGTCGGTTGTGTAGGACCCGTGCTTCCCGCCGCAGTGTGCGGAGCTGCAGGGAGGCAGCAGCACCGTCACACCCGCGCTGTCCGGGAATAAAAACTAGAGGATGAGAAGCAGCCGTTAAAACATCTTCTTATTAATATCATCTTCATTTTTATCTCATGTGTCTGA
>NC_065516.1:3169656-3185804 GCF_006386435.1 Epinephelus moara
CCACCATTTTAAATTTTTTTTGAAAAGCAGATTTTTCACATCACCTTCTACACCGTTGGTCCGACTTGTGCCAATTTGTCTGTGGAACGTTATTGGACAAACTTTGTCAAAAGTTATCAAAAGCTTGTTGATATCTCATCGTGTTTTGAAGATATTGACAAATGAACTTGGGGCAGGGCTTAGCGCATACATAGACCTAACTCCATAACTGATGCACCAATCATCACAAACAGGATATGTTGACATGAGTACCTGAAAAATATCCTGAAAGTTTCATTTAAATCTACCACTAGGGGACACTACAAATGCAAAAAATAGGCACTGGATAACACAAATTGGACTATGAAATGGAAATTGTTTGTCCAATCATCACAAAACTTGCAGGATATGTTTATAATGTCGAGCAAAGTGTGTTTATTTATTTTGAAATCAATCAATCAGGAGTGCACATGATATATCTAGCTCCACAACTGTGGGGCCAATCATCACAAAACATGTAGAAAATGTCCACATAAGTACCTGAAACATACCCTGAGAGTTTCATTCACATCCATCTCTAGGGGGCACTATAAATGCAAAAAAGAAAAAAGAAAAAAAAAACAAAAACCCTGATGTGGCATAACATAAATCCAATTACAAATCAGATATTGTTTGTCTAATCATTACAAAATTCACAGGATATGTTTTATAACAATGTTGAACCTTGTGTGTAAAATCATTTTGAAATGGCTCTATAGAGGACGCTAGCAGTTCCAAAAGTGTGCGTTGACCTGGTGCAAAATTTGGCCATACATCAGTAACAGTTTGTCCAAACATCACCAAACTATCACGATATTTTTAACTAAGCAATTGAACCATGTCCCCAAAATGTTTTCACAATTGAGAAATAGGAGGCAACAGTGTTGCCAAAGAAGTGCCTGGACTGGTAGATTTTGGTTGTAGATGAATAACGTCAACGCTTTCAACTTGTAATGGTCTGTGTTGTTTTTATAGATGTTTACACTCATCCCATTTTGTATTGCAACTGCTGCAAAGCAATTTCCCTTTGGATAAAGTTATATCGTATTAAATGTATGATAACCCCGATTATAAAACAACACCTTTTTGTCACACTAGTTTTTGGATCAAAAAACGTTGTTATCATAAGAGTGCTTTTAATTCCATTTAAAAGAAAAGATCAATAATAAAACAACACTTTTTTAATGTAATAATGGAAATTTTCTTGCTGTAAACTGCTATCAGTGGCATTAAAGATGAAGGGTTTACTGAACAATTTACCATGTACATAAACATTCAGAACTTTAGTTTTGTTTTCCTCAGGGACTATTTGCTGCAATCCACTGATGTACACCAGAAATTACTTTAAACAAGGAGTAACCATTGCAACTGCCCATCAGCTGACAGCAATAGTTGTACTAACGCATGATGAAATGAACATTTATCAAACCCTGTTGATAAAGCAGGTTATTTTATTTCTCTCTGCTCCATTGTTTCTTCATTTTATGAGTCAAAACAAAGTTTTATTTACACGTGGTAATGTCTTTTTGTGAATGGCACCTGTTGTAAGAGGCAGGTATAAACATTAACTTTAAATATTTGTATTTAACACAAAACATGCATAAAATCATTTAGAAAAATAAAATGAAAGGGGCCATAAAGATGTTTGCATGCACAAATACAAAGAATAAAAAATTTCATTTTAAAAAGTTGTTTAATATGGATTTTTATAATACCTTATCCAACATATCATATCATAAACTGTAAAAAATAAAAGAGTGTAAACTGTGTTTGGGTGGGTTTATACTCCATTCTGATAAATGTCTACTGCTCTTGTAAAAAATAAAGCCAGTAAAGTTAAAGCTCCTCTGGGGGGAGCGTCAAACCTCTCCGCTCAGATTCAAAATAAACTTTATTGTCCATCAGCTGGTCAATCAATAACACCAGTTTTTAAAAGATGATTGGTTTAAGATGATACAGATATTGAAGTGAGTGCCTGTGTTAGTCCCGTCTGACCGCTAGTTTCTGTTTCAAACAGTCGCAGCTTTCTCGTCAGCCTTTTGGATCTAGTCAATGCTGTTAGCAACATTTAATATGCTGACTAATGACAGCAGATGGAGAGCAACGATCAATCACAACAGACAGATTAAAGAGAGAGAGAGAGAGAGAGAGAGAGAGAGAGAGAGAGCGAGAGAGAGAGAGAGAGAGAGAGATGGTGTTGTGTAAAGGGTGAAGAAGTCAACAGGGAATAAATGTTCTGTTTGTCTTCTAAAAATGAATAAAAGCTCATTTAATTGCTAAACGTTGGGGAAATAATAAAACAAATCTGAGTTCTCTATCTGATCAACATCTGATCCAAATGGATGTTTTTTACTTTTTCTGTGTAGCATAATTCAGCAATATGAACAGTGTCCCAAAGTGTGGAAAAACTTCATTAAGTCAACCAAACAACTGCAACATCAAATGTTTGTTGGACAAAACTCACAACAAGGGTGCTTATATATGTGTCTACCTTCTATCATGTTCAATGTGACAAGCTGTCCAATGTGACAAGGTCCAAAGGCTCTTAGACACCAAATTAGCACTTTGTTGTCTCCAAAACTGCTTTTTATCATCTTAGAAATATTTCTAAAGTGAGATCCTTCCTTACACTCTCAGATTCTGAAAAGTTGGTTCATGCATTTGTTTCCAGTCGGCTTGATTATTGTAATGCACTTTTTGCTTCACTAGCAAAGCAATCACTCACTAAACTTAGACTTATTCAGAACACTGCAGCCAGAGCACTAACCAGAACCAAAAGATATGAACACATCTCTCCTATTCCGGCTTCTCTTCACTGGCTTCCTATAAAACAAAGAATTGATTTTAAAATTTTACTTATTGTTTTTATAGCCATGAATGGCCTAGCACCATCTTACATCTCTGACATGCTCACTGAATATATACCGGAAAGACCCCTGAGATCATAAAGTAAAGGTTTCCTCATTAGAGCCTTCAGTCATTACAGACCTACTCTCTGGAATTCTTTACCACATGATCTCAGGTCTGCTGCAACAATATCTTCTTTTAAAAGCAAACTAAAAACATATCTTTTTTTCACAAGCTTTTAATCAGGTCTAGTGTTTGTATTTAAAGCTTTGTCTTCTAACGTTTTATATATTGTCCTATTTTATATGTATAAAATGTTCTTGTTTATTTTTATCTTATATGTTTTATATATGTATTGCCTATGAAATAGTATGTTCTTGGCATGTATGATTTTATCTGTTTTGCAGTTTTAAGCACATTGAGTTTACGCTTGTCGTATGAAATGTGCTATATAAATAAACTTGACTTGAAGTTGTATGAAAATTAGTTCATTTAACACACACTTTCTTGGCTGTATCAGAGTTAGCTGTGAACTAATTTACATCTGCAGTCCCTGGACAGGAAACAGAGAATAACATCTCTGTTAAGAAAATGAACACTGTAGTATAAAAACACAGTTATAAGATAAAACATATTCACTACACAATAACGACATAAGCAACAATGACAAGATTCCACAAAGACACATCAAGTGGCTGTGTTTATGCCTAACTGTAAAAGGATTGGGTTGATTTTAGCCCTGATTTTATCTTAAATGTAAAATCAGTAAAGCTGCTGACACATAAATGCCAAGCTGCGGACCAGTTTCAGAACAAACAACAAAACCGGTTGTGATTTAGTGACTTGTTGCTGATTTTCTAGCAGGGATAGTGCCATGAAAAGCGACACACTACTCATAATTGTACCACAAAATATGTATTTTAAGCCCAAACATGATTTTTTCCTAACAATAACTAAGTGGTTTTTGTACCTAAACCTCAGCACACGTTGAACCAAGCATGGTTGTAATGTTAAGTTTAAATGTATCTGTGTATATGTATAATGTGTAAATGTAACGGACCTGTGGTTTGCTGAAACATTTAATGCCAACATTTTTTCTGGCGACTAGGTTGTGGTGTTACACTGTATTCTGTGACCCCTAACAGTGCAACAATTATTTCACCTTAAGCTGAAGGATCTGACACTCCAAGCCAACGCTGGGCCATAGGTAAGTGTTGTCCCAGTTTTTGTAATGCGTCCCGCACTTTTGCCCCTCGTTAGCTTTATTTTTTTGGACTGATTCATCATGTTGAATCAGTGTCAGTGACAGCAGAGCCCATTGGTCAATGAAATCACTCTGATTGGCAGTTCAGCTTAGTGCATGAGAAGTAGAAAGTAAACTAACAGCTAAAGTCAAGAGGGAGTGAGACCAAAACAAACTTGTTCCATAAGGTAAGATTATTTTTCTGAAGTCATTGAGCTCTCTCGCAGAAACGTTTCCTGATGGTTTGTGTCATTGTTCACTGGCACACAGTAAATATGCTCTGTTCTTTCAACATTTGATTGTGCTGTTAATGTGCTAACTGGCTAACTAGTGTCTAGATGGTCTTCCAGTTTTCCTTTTAGACTGATAATAACAGATTTCCTCTGTCTGCTGGTGCGGAGAGTCATTTCCTCTCATGCATGTGCAGAACACACATGCTGGTTGGCTGTTGGCTGTAGTCTTTGTGGTGTGTTGAAGTTCAACTTTTTTGCCGAGACACAGGCGACGTGAGGCAACGCAACAGTCAGCTTTCATTGTCGCTAGTTCTCTGATGTCGGATTGTGTCTGGGCCTTAACATTCAGTTCAGGCAAAACAATCAGAAGTTTATTGAGTGAGTATATATTGAATGTTAAGGTAAAGAATGAATAGAATGTCCAATTATTTTTAACTTCTGTACTTAAACAAAAAATGAGTCAGGAGAGGGTTAGCGAATGTCACGAAGCGGTGACTAAATATGTGATGAAAATCTTACGGCCAGGACATACGGCGTGTCTACTGCCTGGAGAACACAAGACCAGGTGCTGGCTGCTACCCTTGTGCAAACTTGTAAGGGCGTGGAGACAGGTTGCGCTTGGCATTGGTAAGCGACTATAACAGCCTACTTACCAGAAATTCAGAATTTGAAGCTGATCTTGAGGCATAGTTTTTTGATGTGTGTCTTAAAATAAAGTCATAGTATAGTCAGCGGGACACATGTAAAGCTCTGAATAGCCCTGCGCTAAAAGGATTAACTCCTCCTCCATATTTGCCATATATTTATAGAAGAAAGGGAAGATATCGGACTACTGTGATTGGCTGTTTCTCATCGCAAGACAAGCAATGCACATTGCTGTGCCTCAAAACTCAGACTTTGTTCATGTCAGGGCGCTGCCGCTTTTGAGTGCACCTTCTGCATATCTACATTGGAAACAATGGATTTGAGGTCACAAAAAGCAGCACATGTCCGAGCTCTAACACCCCTCTAGCACAGTAGAATCTCTGTGGGTTTTTTGATACTGAGGGAAATGAAAACATATTCATCTTTACTGAGAGATGTTATAATTTCCCACCAAACAAACAACCTGAACAGATTCAGTAAGATTCATATTTGATTAAATGCTACTGAAAACTTTTCCTAATAGTACTCTCACTGTTGGTTTGAGATTTGTTGACAGGAACAAAAATATAGAATAACAGAAATGCAAGAGCTCTTGCATCTTGTTCTGAAGTAGGGAGATTTACAGTGTGTGTTTGAGACAGGAAGAAGAATGATAAAGTGTGTACATAAAGAGACAGAATCTGTGTGTGTAGCTATGTGTGTGTGTGTGTGTGTGTGTGTGTGTGTGTGTGAACCTAGAGAGGAAACGTGTGTGTAAAACAGAGAGACAAAGAGACAGAGAGGGGGAGGGATTGAGGGAGATTTGGGAGGAAAAAGGTGCAATGCAGGTATTTTATGCGCCACTAATTTAAGAACTGATAACTGTAATTAACTCTCTTTCTCTCTCTCTCTCTCTCTCTCTCTCTTTCTCTCTCTCCATTATTATCATTAAGCTGTGATGAAAACAATGGATGTGTGAGAGGTGTGTGTGTGTAAGGAGAGTTTGAGGAGCATCAGAAGAGGAAGTGACAAAGGGGGAGACAGACAGGGGGAGGTTTTGGGAGAAAAAAGGTGCATTGCAGGTATTTTGCGCAGCACTAATTTAAGACCTCAGAACTTTGATTGAGGACAAAAGTATGTGGACACTTGGACATACACCAACATGTGATTGTGACACCATGTTCATTAATCTGCTGCTCTAACGACCTCCACAACCTGCTGCAGACATTTTAACTCATTCAGAGAGCAGAGCATCGGTGAGGTCAAACACTGATGAGGTCTAGTGCATCCCAAAGGTGTTGACTGGGTGGAGGTCAAGTTCTTCCACACCAAACTGGGAAGCCATATCTTTATGGAGCTCATTTTTGCACGGGGAGGTGTGATGTTGAGACAAAAAGTGTGACACTACATCATACAACGTGTGGACAGGGAAAAGTCCAACGAGTTTTCCTCCCATTAAGCCTCCTAAAGACTGAGAGATTTTAGCAATCTTGTAAGTTAAGTGCAGCTACACTGTGTGTCATGGATCTGATAAACTTGGGTACGACATCAAGTTTGATGTAAACAGACTGTACGATGACAGCACCTACTAAATCACAGGCTACGACGTGCTATGCAATAGTTTCCTCTACTGAGGATGCTGCACAGGTTATTACTTCTCCAACTGTGAAGCACAACATAGAGGGCCACATTATTAAATAACCCAAAGTTTTGTGGGCACTATATACTGCAGTGTGTCTGTGTATGTGTTTGCTAGCTGCTGGGTTGCTCACACAGCTGCAACTCTGCAACTGTTTCCTTCCATGCTTCGTCCCTCGTTACACGATCATGGTGAGAGCTGGAGGACACATCATACAGGCAAGGCTTCTGCTGCCACAACTCCACAAGCTTTTACTCCCACGTATTTCTTTTAGTGTGTTTTGCCTCCATGGCAGGCTGCCATCCATCGGTTTGTTTGGGTTTAACGCCAGTGCATCATTTCATGCTGCATTTCTATTGGTTGGTTTGTAGACGTAGGTCATAACAGCAATCACACAGTGAGAAGAAAAAGGCACAAAATGTATGAAACATCCAAAAAATCAACATCGTTTTGTGTAGAAGATTTATTTTATTCTTATCCAGTTAAATAATTAATTTCTTTTTTTTTTTTTTAAATACTTTTCTAAAAACATTCTCCCACGTGACCTGACACAGGTTTCATCAAATCATGACCTGACATTACCTTACCTTACATACGGTGCAAACATAGTATTTTGCCATAATTACTTTGGAATTTCTGCAGTATTTCCCTGTAATGGCTGCAGGAGATTGTTGTTTGCATAATCCTATCCTATCCTTTATATATCGATCTGAAATAAAACAAAAAAAAAGTGCTGTAAAGTAGCTACTGAATGTGTGCTCACAGTACGGCAAAGATTACGACATTAAATAAAATGTCAAAAAAAATAAATATATTGATAGTGAGAAGTAGAGAGGATAGACATGCAAGGAAATCAAATACCTTTTGTGAAACTACAAGAAAAGCATTATGCAGAAGCTCACAGTGGCTTATAGTGATGTGATCAAGTTGCTACTTAAGGTTCCCAGATGGCAAATAATACCAGTCAACTGTTTGTGTCCTCTGGTGTTCCCACATCTGAGGCACTTCTCAGACATCTGATGAACAATTTTATGTGTTGCTTGGATGAGTCAGAGAACAGCATAATAATCTGCTTTCTGTTTGCTATGAAGCCTCTTGTGAGTCTGAAATAAAGTTAATAATATAATAATTTATAATAATAATGATGATGAAATTATGAATCATTGTTTTTGCAGCGGAAAGCCAAGGCTTCTGTCTTCTGTGTCATGTTATACGCTTGTACTGACGTCATGCGCTACGTTACGTGTGGTAACATGCACAAACACGTGGTGGTGCCAGAGGAACAAATGAACGCCTTTTTGCCCTGTTTATAAAAATGAGCTATCTCAAATCGTAAAAAAAAAATCTGATTTAAAACGTCAAATTTTTGCATCATTTTTTAATAACATAATTTTAATACTTCATCTTTTTTGTTGTTGTTGTTGTTGTTTTTTAACTTTTAGCTTATGTTACAAGTACAGACACGTACAGATTTTAGGGATATGAAGTATTTAAAGATACTCCAAGAAATGGCATGACAATATGCAAAAATACCAATGTAGGCTCTGCAGGACTGTTTCTACTGCACAGATCAAAGGGTTAATCCATGTGAAGAGAACTTGTATAAAGATGCACAACACTGATTATTATCAGTGCTCTAACCTGCTTCACTGCTTCTTGCTAAAAGTGGATGTTTCTAATTGAAAAACCCAGAAAAGAACACAGATGAACCCGCCACTGAATCATCTTTTTTTGTCCCTTAGGGGAGTCCTGACACCCGATTTCGAAAAGTCTGGTCTAAAATATTATTGCATGCTGGAGAAATAAGACTTCTCGAAACCAAACAAACCAGGAAAACCAGACTCAGACCAGTTTGCAGAGCAGTTTACACTCCTGCAAAGCAGAGTCAAAGAAAATAGTTTGGTCCAACAGCTAACATGACGTTCTCCAAATTGTAACTGTAAATACAACTGGTCAAAGGCGTGACTTAGTTTGTCAAAGATCAATAAAGGTGCAAGTAAATCCACAATTTGAGGTCCGAAGTGACCTTTTTAAGTGATAATGTGGCTGAGCCTTTAGGTCTTTATCTCCTCATGTCTCACCCCTCTTTCTTTTGTCTCCCTCTCTCTCTCCTCTCTCCCCATTAGCTCTAATACCAAAAGTCACTGTATATTAATGTATTGTTCGACCTGTGTGTGTGTGTGTGTGTGTGTGTGTGAGAGCTCGGTGGGGGAAAAAGGTTGCTATTTAAAAGACATTAAAATGCTGAAAGATGAATAGTGTCAGACATTTTTACGCACTGCAGGGCCCTCACTACACACACACACACACACACACACACTCACTAATGCAAGGTCGGAGAAGTGTGTGTGTGTGTGTGTGTGTGTCACGGTAATGTGAAAAAGGACTTCTCAGCCATAAGGTACCAACCTCCCACTGCTGCCCTTTATACCCCCCCCCCCTACACACACACACACACGCACTTCTTAAAAAATGAGATGTCAACACCGGGCTCAGAGGTGTACTCCAAGGACAGCTGTGTGTGTGTGTGTGTGTGTGTGTGTGAGAGAGAGAGAGAGTCTTATTGTGTCTCATTGCCATTTAGAGTAAACAGGCACTTTTCGGTGAACAAAGAGTGTGTGTGTGTGTTGTGTGTGTTTGTTAATTAATACTGATGACATCGCCATCAGTCGTCTGCCATCAGCAGCAGAACAGACAGAGTGACCTTTACCCCTCTGTTCTCTCTACTTTGTATATTTCACTTTTCCTCTTTCTCTCCTCTGTTTTTTGTTTCCTTATGTTCATTTGCCATTATTGTTTTGTTTTCAGTCTTTACTTTCTTCCTTTCTTTACTCTCTCTGTTATTACTCCCTCCTGCCTTTATGATTTTAAACTGCATTTATGATCATCCTACGACACAAACGCTGTCTGCCATATCAAAGCATTACCATCCTTTCCCATTTCCTTTTACCTTTCTGTCTTCCTGTCTAATGTTCTCTTGTCCCTTTGTATGTAATACTGTATAAACATTAATGACTATGTCTATGAGTATATTACTGTGTTAATGACATTGTGGAAACGTGAACATAGACTGTTTAAAATAATGAATGTAGCCACCGAGATGTCACCCACTGGTTTGTGGACTCCTGATTTGGAGCCTTGAGTTTGGCATTTGGACGTCAACATCGTGGGGTTTTTTTAGCCAAAAGTGAATATATTTTGACAAGAGAGGAAATAACCCTTACGCTAGCTGCTAAGTCAGGCCCCCAGGAACACTGATCAGCATTGCTTCCAATTTTTCCCAGTGGCCACTTGCGGTATCTAGTGAAATAATCCCCCGTAGCCCAAAAAGCATTTTCCCCATTGACCACCATTATAAGTCTGTAAAACTACTGATAGGATCCCTCAAACTGCAAACAAGGTCAATTAGAATCTTTATTAAATTTCGCTCCATATTAAGTTTATATTTGTAAAACTTTCCTCAAGCTGAGAAAAGCGATTTAAAAATCTGTGATGTCATCACAATGTGAGGCCCATGAGCCAAGCGGGGATTAATTTTTGGTGTATGCACCCGGCGAGCAACTCCATTGGAATACATAGGTGCCATCTTGAGGTCCAGTATCTAGGTTCTACTTATATATCTATGTGCTAGCTTGATTAGCATTGTGTATTTACAGTCTATTGTTATCTGTGATCATCCTAATACTGATTTTTGCTAGCGAAAAACAGGCTTAAAAGCATTAAAACAAAATGTACTGGAAAAACATCAAACTCCTTAGAGGGTCCTTTAGTCCAATCAAACACTCAACATGATTTTTTTAGGTGACCAAACTCCTCCAATTAATTTTCATGAACTGAAAACACACTGAAATAGTATATATGTATATATATGCCACTGTCATATTACCAAACAAGTGTCGCCATGGTAGTGACTTGAAAACACCAACCTGTCACTCAGAGCAGCCACACCATTAATTATGCGTAACTTTAAGCCTTAATGAAATGTCAAAAGGTGAGTTACATAAAAATTCAGCCCCTGTACAGTTGTCATGGATGTTGAAATCAGCTTTAGAGACCAAAACTGTTTTTCGTATCAGGCTGTAAACTTGTTTATTTCTGCTGTAAATTTGGGCATTTTAACATGGGTGTCTATAGGGATTGACTCGCTCTTGGAGCCTGCCTCAAGTGGACATTAGAAGAACTGCAGTTTTTAGCACTTCAGTGTTGGCTTCATTTTTCAACCTCAGAGGTTACCGCTTAGACAAAAATCTGTTCACACGGTTGCATTATGGGGACATACTTCTTTCTTTGTGACGTAAACCATTCAATTTAACAGTTATGACTTGGAGCTTGGAGTGATTATGGTAATGCACATGAGTCAATGCACTGCGTGTGTGTGTGTGTGTCTGTGTGTTTTCCTACTTTGGGTGTGTGAACTGGTCCACCAGTGACACTTTCTCCACTAGGTCTCCTCCGATGGAGCGCACCAGATCGTAGAAGTCATTCTCCGTGAAGGCCTCTTCCCCGTCCTCCCTCTCTCTGCTGTCCGGCAGCCAGAAGGAGATGTCATTGTAGAGGGGAGGATACTTACTGAGGGGCTGAGAACACAAACACACACAAGGACAATAATTAACATTGGTTAGCTTTAAAAGCTGATCTAGGTGTCAGTTGTGGACTAAGTACATTTACTCAAGTACTGTGCAAGTACAACTCTGGGGTATTTGTACTTTACCTGAGTATTTCTGTTTTCCATTTTCTGAGTTAATACTGTACTGTTTTACTGCACTACATTCATTTAACAGCTTAAGTTATTTTCAGGTCAAGATTTTACCTGTAAAACATATGATCAGTTTAAAAGTCGAATGCATTCTTAAAAATTACACTACATAACAGTATATTAAATAGTTAAAAGTAACCCTACCATTACAACATTAAAATGCAGCTTACATAAATGCATCAAGAATAACATTCCAATTATATATACATATATATATATATATATGTATATATATATATATATGGATAGATAGATACTTTAAGTGCATTTCGATAAAGGGCTTTAAAATGTAATGAATTAGTTTTACAGTATACTGTGGTACAACTGCTTTCACATGAATAAAAGATGTCAACAGCTAGGCACAAAAAACAGTTGCTTGAATAGTCAAAGTACAAAGGTGAAAGTGGAAGTATTTACTTCTTGTGACTTTCCATCTTTGTATCATAAAAAAGGAGACTTGAATTGAATTTAGAGATCCTAAAAGAGGCAATTATAAAGCCTTTTTTTGTTTTCATACTTTTATTTATTGTATTTAATTCTTTTATTTTTGTTTTCATACATTGTTTTATAACATTTTTTATTTTGTTTGCTTTAGTATTAATTATTTTATTTGTCATACTATTTTTGTTTTCATACATGTATTTTTTGTTTAAATATTTATTTTCTTGTGTTTATACTTATGTTTTTTTTTTAAATGCCCAAATTGAACTGAATGCTGCTCTGTTGCTTTGTTTAGTCGTGTTCTCAGTTGTGCATTGTCTGTATTCTGTGCTGGGTTTTAGCTACCATTGAGGATACAAAGGTCATGTCTTCTGTATTTGTCGCTCAAAACTCAAGTGTTTGAGTACCTTACAAGTAACTTTATTTTATTTAATGTGCAGTCACACATATTTACACAGATATTTCATCCTCAGAAGTTTGAATTTGAAGTTTTATTAGCTGTTTAAAACATTCAAAAACAATCACATAAACATTTTTATTCTACTGTCTGACGCATAAATGTAGGATTTAAAAAAAAACAAAGACAATAAATGATAAATCTGAATATTTTAGACCAAGGAAAATGTTATAATTTCCCTTTATTAAACATGTTACAGACTGATTTAGGGGTCTGGAGGTTACTTCGGCTCAGCTGTTTTGGAAATACCTATGAGTCCTATGTGTACTTTTTTTTTTTTACAGTAGAATAAAACATATTGAAACCAGTCGACCGATCAACACATCAGCAGCAGAGATGCATAGAAGGGAGATTAAAAAGTAAGACAGAGAGTGCAGATATGCGAAATAGAAAGGGAGGGAAAATGGAACAATTCTACAGATAGAGAGAGGAAATATGAAAAAAAGCAGAAAGGAAAAATAAGAAGAAAGATCAAGACGAGGAGGGGAAAGGGGGAAAGTGCAGCAGGGAGTAAAACACAAAGACAATAACACATTAAAAGTTAATCAGGTTGACGGAATAAATCTGATGTTTTATGCAGCGACAGACAGAGAGAGAGATTTCTATCATCTCTGTCTTGTTTATTATCCTGGAAATAACTTTTAATAAACACACACACACACAGAGGGTTTATATCCACATAAGTTCTCATGCTTTTCATGTTCTCGACCATTCCTTTCAAGAAATGTCTCTCCATTTTAATGCTGTCTGTAGAGATGTTTCAGTCAACACAGTGCTTTTATTTATTCAGCCATCAAACAAAAGACATGGACTGTGGGAGAGGAAGGACGGATGGTAAGTAGGTATATATTGGTAGCTATTGGTTTGGTAAGGGTAGGTAGGTAGGTAGGTAGGTAGGTAGGTAGGTAGGTAGGTGTTTTGGTTTTATTGGTTGGTTTAGTGGAAAGGTAGGTAGGTGGTTCAATTGGTAGAGGTGGGTGGTTGGTTGGTTTAGTGGGACAGTAGGCAGGTGGTTGGATCAGTAGGTGGTTGGTTTGTTGGTTGGTTAGCAAGGTAGGCAGGTGGTAGGTAGATAGTTAGGCTGTAAGGTTAGATAGGCAGGTGTGTCTGTAGATTGATGGAAAAGTGGTTTGTTGGTTGGTTAATCAGGTTGATATTATATATTTGATTAATGAGTAAATAGGTATGTAGGTACTGAAGATATTCATTTTTACACTTTTATTATCATTTTAACTTACCCTCTAACTACTGAAATAAGAAGGGAAGGAAGGAAAGAAGGTGGTACATAGGTAAGTCAACACATTCTCACTTCTCACTCCTGTATGCCTTTAGCATCAGTTTTGGATGCTCACTGATTGCTAAATGCATACAGTCTCTTCTCAAAATAAACTATCAACACAGAACAAAACATTTTGTTTTTAGGTTTACTTCCTTCTTTTTAGGCAACTAAAGCACATGGTTTGGTAAAAAAAAAAAAAACCATCATGCTTCGGCTTAAAATAAATAACGTCATGTAACGGTCATGTGACATATGTCACTAGCGTAGCATGATACACATACTAGAACACAATGTTGTTTATTAAAATAACTCAACTGACTTCTGATTTCACAAGGGAAACGAACAGCAGGCTCCAGGTGAAAGTCCGCTGCTCTTTATTGTACGGTAGTTGCTCTGAGAGTCACCACCACCACCCAGTGTGTCTCATACTGCCACTAAAGGGCGCTTCTGTGTGTCAGGATCTGTTGCTGAGGGCCACTGATCAAACGTCAGTATTTTACCAGTTAGGAGTGAGACTGGTTTGTACAGGTAGATACAGGGTAGGTAAAAGACACTATTTTACACTTTTATTAGTTTTTAACTTATCTGACATACTATGATAATTGAGAGAAGAATGGTAGATAGGTGGGTGGACAGTGGTGTCTACATACTTTTGGCTATACAGTGTAGATAGACTGAATGTTTCTTGGGGAGCTCATTCAACACCATCACAGTTTAATGGTATTGGACAGCTCCCTGGTGTGTGTGTGTGTGTGAGTGTTTACAAACATGCGCACAAGCGCACACACACACACACACACACACACACACACACACACGCACTCAGCGCCTGTTTCCCAGCAGTCTCAGTTCATTACCTGTGAATCTGTGGAGGGTTTAGACAGAGAGGTGGAGAGTCCCGGCCCATGAGAGGTGCACTGACCCTGGGCAGGAGATGAGCCGTGCTCCCCTGATCCCTCTGGAGGAACTGAGTTCATCAATAAAACTAAGAGGACTGTGAAGTGGACAGTAGCAGGACAACAGGGTCTGTCCTCAGCTGACATACATCACACCTTTGTCTCTTAGATTATTATAATCACATTTATTTATCAGATATGACCTTTCTCTGCTTCTACTTCTCCGTTTTCCTTTTTCCTTCTCTGTCTTTATATTTTAAATAATATAAATAATTCTCTCCATTCAACTTATTCTTCTCTTCCTTTCAGCATCCTTTTTTCTTCCCTTTCCTCTTCACTTGTTACCTCCTTCTTTCTTTCCTTGTTTCCTTTTTACTTTCTTTATTTCCATCCTTCCCTCTCTCCTCCCTCCCTTCATTCTGTCTCCCCTCGTTTCCCCCTTAGTCTTGTTGTTTCCTACATACTTTGATTCCTTTCTTTCTTCTCTCCCTGTCTCCTCTCCTCTTTATTTTGTTTCTACTTTCTTTCCTTCCCTTTTCCCATCCTTCCTTTTTTCACCCCTTGTTTGTCTTTTTCAACCCTTTTTTCCTCTTCTTTCGTTCATGCCTACCCTCCTTGTCTTCTCTCTCCATTCTTTCTTTGTTTCCTACCTAATAAGTTTTCTTCTTTCCTTCTCTCCATGTTACCCACCTTCTTTTTTCATTCAGTTCTCTCTCCTCTCCTTTTTCTTCCCTTGTTTCCTACTTTCTTTCCTTAATACTTTCTCTTCTCAATTCCTCCTTTGTTTACCTTTTTTTTTTAATCTCCCATCTTTCCAACCTTCCACCATCTCAATGACTACAGGCCGGTGGCGCTAACGTCACGTCATGAAGACATTTGAGAGGCTCGTTCTCCAGCACCTGAGGCCACTGCTCTCTGCTTTCCTGGACCCCCTACAGTTTGCTTACCAGCAGCACATTGGTGTGGAGGATGCCATCATTTTCCTCACTCATAAGGCTCTGTCTCACTTGGAGAGTGCTGGAAGCACTGTGAGAGTCATTTTCTTTGACTTCCCAAGTGCCCTCACCAGCATTCAACCCAGCCTCTTGAGAGACAAGCTGCTGGATATGCAACTTCACCCAGACATCACTGCCTGGATTTTGGATTACCTCACGGGCCGGCCGCAGTACATCAGGGTGGATGGCTGCGTATCTGAGGTGGTGTCAAGTAACACCGGGGTGCTCCAGTGAACTATTCTGGCACCATTCTTCTTCACCCCTACACCTCTGATTTCCGATTCAATTCTGGTTCCTGCCACCTCCAAACATTTTCTGACGACTCTTCCATAGTCGGATACATCAGCAATGATAACGAGGAGGAGTGCAGAGGACTGATTGAGAGCTTTGTTGCGTGGAGCAACTGAAACAGGGTATCTGCAGGTTTCAGTAAGTTAAATTTAAGACTTTTTAAGACCTTTTTAATGCCACCTTGAATGGAATTTAAGACCGAAAAAACTATAAATATAAGCGATGGTTGGGGGATCCCGCTGTACTATGCTTAATTTGTAAAATTAGAAGTGGGGGAACACTTTTTTAAGCGGCACCAGAGCCGCTTCACTGCGCAACTCCTAATGGAATCTAGTGGTGTCACAGTACCAAAATTGGGACCCACGGTACGATACCAGTGAAAGTATCACGGTTCTGAGTAGTATCATGATACCACAGCAAAAATGAGGC
>NC_065516.1:3186064-3187012 GCF_006386435.1 Epinephelus moara
CGAGCCGTTCAGCACCGCGGACAGTCGGACTAATGGGATGTCGAACCAATGACATGGACCCGAAATCTGTACTCACACAGTGAGCTGAATGATTTATTTTGCTGGCACAAAACTATTTTTAGTCGCAAATGCGAGTAAAATGCTCGCACATAGAGCTCTGTGGAAAACAAATCACTGCCGACAAGTAAAAAGTCATAAATAATAACTTTCCCTGCTCAAAGATACTCACATGTCTGGAAAACAAACCACTACAGTAGCATATTGAGTTCCAGGTGGCCGGCGCGCGCCGTTAAGCCCTTTTCACACAGAGTGCGCAAAGCGCAGACCTCCGCCGACGAACCCATTCATTGTCTATGTGCTACCACCAGCGCGCGCCGTTATTGGACGGCGTATGGACACTCACAGAAAAGTGTGAAAAAAGTTATACTTTGAGTAATGAATTTAAGACCAATCTGAGACATTTCTAATGAATTTAAGACATTTTCAGGCCTTACTTTTAGATACATGAATTTAAGACTTTTTAAGACTTTTCAAGGATCCGCGGATACCCTGTGAAACCACCTCATACTCAACATCAGCAAGACTAAGGAGGTGGTGGACTACAGGAGGAACCGGAGGCAACCTGCCCCAGTCACCATCCAGGGCGAGGAGGTGGAGATGGTTGACTCATACAAGTACCTTGGGGTCCACATCAACAATAAACTGGACTGACCTGTGATGACATGTTTAGCCGCATGTCATCATTTAATCGCTGGCTGTCCAGGTGGTGTCCAGCAAACGATGTGGGTTTCGTTAATAATTGGCAAACTTTCTGGGGAAAACCTGGTCTTATTAGGAGAGACGGCGTTCATCCCACTTTGGATGGAGCTGCTCTCATTTCTAGGAACCTGGCAAACTTTATTAGTAATTTAAATCCCTGACAACCCAGAGTTGAGACCAGGACTCGGA
>NC_065516.1:3190239-3200761 GCF_006386435.1 Epinephelus moara
TACTGTTATTACCTGCATCTCTCTCTCTGTCTCTCTCTCTCTCTCTCTGTCTCATTGTGTCATGCGGATTACTGTTAATTTATTATGCTGATCTGTTCTGTACGACATCTATTGCACGTCTGTCCGTCCTGGAAGAGGGATCCCTCCTCAGTTGCTCTTCCTGAGGTTTCTACCGTTTTTTTTCCCCCTTAAAGGGTTTTTTGGGGAGTTTTTCCTTATCCGCTGCGAGGGTCATAAGGACAGAGGGATGTCGTATGCTGTAAAGCCCTGTGAGGCAAATTGTGATTTGTGATATTGGGCTTTATAAATAAAATTGATTGATTGATTGATTGATTGACTGGACTCATATCACAGGACAGAGCAGGATGTTCTTCCTGAGGAGACTCCGATTGTTTGGCGTCTGTAGTGGGCTCCTCAAGACCTTCTACCAGTCTATGGTTGCCAGTGCACTCTTCTTTGCTGTAGTGTGCTGGTGGGGTTAAGACTGGTGAGACCAACAGGCTCAACAAGCTTGTGAGGAAAGCCCGCTCTGTGGTGGGACTGGACCTTGACAGTCTGGAGACAGTGGCTGAGAGGAGGGTGAAGGACAAAAACTGTGCAATCCTTCTCACCCCCTGCATGACGAGCTGTGGCTAATGAGCAGCTCATTCTGCCAGCGGATCATCGCACCCAGGTGCAGGACTGAACGATTCAGATGCTCCTTTCTGCCCACTGCCATCAGACTGTACAACAGCAGTTTGGCTTAAGCTACATCCAGCTCTGAACTGACTTATTTTGCATCTGATCAACATGACATTTTATGATACTTAATCTGCCAATTGACACTTTATTTTATTCAACACTTTGTCTGCCATTTTTAGTCACTTTATTCACCTTGATGTAGCAATTTTATTTTTATTTTATCTTTTATTTCTCGATCCTTATTTTTAATTTTTTTCTCTTTTATCTTATTCTATTTAATGTGTTTTTGTCTTGTGCTGCTGTGATACTTGAATTTCCCCTCTGAGGATCAATAAAGTATATCTTATCTTATCTTATTCTCTTTCTTCTTCCTTTCCTTCCTTCCTTTTTTCCACTCTTTTTTCCTTGTTTCCTCACTTCTTTATATCCTTCATTCCTTCCATTCCTCATTGTTTCTCCAGATCTCCTTTTCTCCTTTTTTCTTCCTTCTTTCTTACTGTGTTACCTAATTTCCTTCCTTTTTCCCTACCTACTTTCTTTATTTCATCTGCCTTCTCTCGTCCCCACTTCTTTCCTTCACTCACTCACACCATTTTTCTTTTTTCTCTCATTTACCTTCATTTGTTTCCCTCATTTTTATACTTTCTATATTTGTGCTTTTATTGCTTCTTTCAATCATGTTTTTTGTCTTCTCCGCCCTTTTTGTTGTTACTCTATGAATCTTTTATTTTTACATCCCTCATCCCCAGTTTTTGTTTCTTTCCATTTCACCTGTTCTGTCCTACCTGTGTTTCTCCTCTCATTTATTCTTCTCTCTCTCTCTCTCAGTCCATTTTTAGTCTCTACTCTTTCTTCTTCCTCCTCTCCACCTCCTTCCTTTCCCCTTTCCCCTTCCTTCCTCCCCTCTCTTCTTCTCCTATCTGCCCTCCAACAGTCACTTGACATGTTCTTCATTAATGAAGACGAGAGTCGACAAAAAACACTTTTAGTGGGGACGGAGTAACCGCTGTGTGAACCCGCACATACCCCACTGTGTGTGTTAGTGTGTGTGTGTGTGTGCGCTATGATGGTGGTGGGTCAGGGGAAGTGACTGGTACCTGCTGATGTGAGCCCCCACTGTCAAAATGTTTTATACATAAGGTTAAGAGGCTAGAACACACACACACACACACACACACACACACACACACACACGTACTGTTGGATATGAAGGACTACAGTGGCGAGGGCAAAAAGATGAAACACAAGTAGAATGAGGAGGTTAAATACAATGCAGTTTTGTAAACTAACTCACTTTTTTAAACATAATTTAAGTTTAAATCACAGCTGATGAAGCTTCACTAAAAGCACACTGAACTCTTAAAACATCATCAGAGTCATGCTCAACAGTTCAAGACAAAAAGGACCAAAATCGCATAACCAGAGATATTGTCTCTCTTTGTCAAAACCCTGTGCTCACATTACCCGGCAGGTAGGTGAGTGGGTTTTATTGGCTGGTTAAGGAGAAAGGCAGGAAGGTGGTTTGATTGGTATAGGTAGTTGGTGGGTTAAGTAAGACAGTAGGCAGGTGGTTGGATCAGTAGGCGGTTGGTTTGTTGGTTGGTTAGCAAGGTGGATATCATATATTTGATTAATGAGTAAATAGGTTTGTAGGTGCTGAAAATATTCATTTTTACATTTTTATTATTAACTTAACTTCTAACCACTGAAATAAGAGGGAAGGAAGGAAGGAAGGAAGGGAGGAAGGAAGGAAGGTAAATGGTAAATGGAAAGCACTTGTACAGTGCTTTTATAGTCTGCTGACCACTCAGAGCGGTTTTTACACTACATGTCACATCCGCATTCACACACTGGTGGCCGAGGCTACCATACATGTTGCCACCTGCTACTCAGTAACCATTAACACACTCTCACATTCTAATGGAGCAATTTGGGGTAGTCTACATCAGAGTAACAACTGCCCCCATGGAAGGAAGAAAGGAAGGAAGGAGGGTAGATAGGTATAAGTCAACACTTTCAACTCATCAAATACCAACATGGCCCGACGCAACAAAAAAAGACGTCCTGTATGCCTCTAGCGTCAGTTTTGGACGCTCACTGATGGCGTGTTAATTTACGCTCAGCATTGTGTCTTTTCAAAATAAACTTTTTCACAGGAATTGTACAGTTTAAGCTTGTGAAATGCATACAGTCTCTTCTCAAAATAAACGGTCAATCTTAAAACAAGTTCATTTTTTAATAACTCCATGTAACGTCATGTCACATACGTCACTAGGGCAGCATGATACACATACTAAAACACACCGTTGTTATCAAAATGATTCAATTTAAACCTGCAGGTTGTAAGCAAGGCGCGGTAAGTTGTCTTGGGTCTTGAGGAGTTGTAACTTTTATTCACTGATAAACAGCCTCAACTAAACTCATACTACACTGCTATGTTTAACGTCATACTCTCTGCTTCGGTCACCACAGCCTCACCATCACATTTGACTCAAGAAACATCACTTCACACAACCCCCTCTGTAGACACTAAAGGCTTTATACTACTGTTAGAAATGCATCCAGACTGATAAATCCAATGAAAAGATTAATTGGCAAATACTATGATCATAAACTTGCTGCTTTTTTGTTTTATATCATGATAAACTGCAGATCTTGTCCAACTGCTCGTTGGACAAAACAAGATATTTGAATGTTGACTTTGAGACTCTCCTCTTTAAAACAGAATATAGTTAGGGCTGGCTCAAGCTTGTCTTGGACCAGTTAGGCTGATGTAGACCTAGTCTGCCGGGCTACTTCCTATGATACACTGAGGTCCTCTCTCCTCTCTCAGTCTCCCTCTTTGAAAACATTAATGTCCCATTAATGCATTACTGTGTTTCCCATACATTGATGAGACTATGGCGGCCCGCCATAGTATAATTTGCTCCGCCATAGTCTCCAAAAATCGGCCAGATATAAAATGCCTCCGGTAAATGAACGTCACTCTGTAGCACCCCGGCTGGAGCGCCTACTGAGAATTCTGTCCCAGAGGCATTCAACTACCAGAGGGCTTTTGAAATCTTCCTTTCGAAGCTGCCTAAAATTAAATGCTCTGATTCATGAGGGAGGGAGGGGGAGGGAAGCAAGGAGGAAAGCAGTAATTTGTGTCTGTGTGTAATTAATTTGAGTCTTACCTTTTGTTGTCTTTTCGTATTGCGTATTTTGTATTGTTTTGCGTATCTGTTATGGTGTTTGTGAGAGAGTTTTAAAAGAATATTTTGTCGGCACATGATTTAAAATAATAAAATAGCCCTCCAGAGGCAGATCAGTACGTTAGCCATTTTTCTTTTGATTACTGAAATGTTTAACCACTAATCCTTCCCCGTATTTTAAGTGTAGCCCTTCACCATAACGGGTCCATGTCATTGGTTCGACAGCCCATTGGTTCGACATCCCATTTCATTGGTTCGACAGCCCATTGGTTCGACATCCCATTAGTCCGACTGTCCGCGGTGCTGAAAGGCTCGCGGTGGGCGTATGGTGCGCCGCGACCGGCTTGAGGCGGAGCAGGCTCACGGCTTATGTGTTTGTCACTTTCTTTTTCATTTTAACCCACACCATGATCTTTTCCTGACCCTAACCAAGTGGTTTTTGTGCCTAAACCTAACCAGACCTTAACCACTTTCGGAACGGACTTCGGAACAATGAGTTTAATATGGTCGGAACAATGGGATGTCGGACCAATGGGCAGTTCCCCACCATAACAAACCACTCGTGTTTTTATCAGTAAAAATCAAACATTTTTCACACATGAAAAGCACAAAGATGTTGAAATCTAGGCATATTCTGCCATCATAACTTGGCTCTCACCAGAATTCACCAGATTGATGCCTTTAAATCATATATATACACAAAATTTTCTCCCGGTGGGAAAGACTGATGCATGTTACTAACTTGGCTTCTTCCGCAGAGCTTTTGTGCTTTCTCGTCTCACACGTTCCCATGGATCGCTGTTGCGCCTAGATTGTGGGTTGTGGTTGTGCTCATGCCATGGTCCTGCCTAATGCATACTACTACTACTGCTATTATTATTATTAGTCATGCCCTTACTATTGTTATTTACATCTTATAATTGTCACATACAGGTACTGTCATATATCATACTATCATATAATACTATTGTTATTATACATATTGCATGTCTGCCCGTCCTGGGAGAGGGATCCCTGTTCAGTTGCTCATCCAGAGTTTCCTTACATTTTCCCCATCAAAGGGTTTTAATTGGGGGAGTGTTTTTTTACCTACTGTGAGGGTTAAAGGACAGAGGGATGTTGTATGCTGCTCTGAGGCAAGTTTAATTTGTGATACTGGGCTTTATAAATAAAACTGAAGTGAAATGAACTGAACTTGTGACAAGTAGAGATGGTTAGCTGCTGCTCTTGCATCAGTTTGACATCTGATGTAAAAATGGAGCAACTAAGTCATCACCTTTCTAGTTCTACTAGTTATTACTCATTACTGATTTCTACTGCAGATGAACTGATGAATGGTTACACACACACACACACACACACACACACACACACACACACACACACACACACACACAGTGAGCATGTGGGCGGTTGATGTAGGGAGATGGAAGTGCTTGAAGGCAGAGGTTATTGAGTGTAAATGTTGAGCTGAACACTCAGTCAGGCAGAGAAACTAATGGATGACCAAACACACAGAATAATAAACAGGAAGAAGAGAAGATAATAATGAGAGGAAACATCTGATCACTAGACAGTTTATGATAAACATTTATGCAACATCGTGATGGCAAAACAAGCAAACTGCATCTTTTTCAACCTGGACCCTATTTTCCAATGTTTTTGTGTAGAACTGACGAATGGGAAAAACAGTTTTTGACACTGGCCCTGCATTGAACAACATGAAATCTGCTGCAGTGTAACCACTCAGGGCATGTTCACACCATCAATGTATGTCCACTAAAAGTGTTTGCCACTGACAGGCTCTTTTCACTGCTGCTGGCTACAGGAGTGTCAGTATTGGACCAATTTCAAGGTATTGTTTCCATTAGATATGCAGATAGGGTCCAGGCTGAAAAATAAGTTTCCCTTTAATAAAAAAACATCAGTTTCAAGTGCAATGTTGAGGTTTTGTCACACAGAAGTTACCATGGTTACAAAATACCAATCAAAGTCACAATTTAAGCAGTAACTATAATAAAAAAAATTGTATATTCTAATCTAAAACTGAACTTTTTTGTAATCCCACTGTGTTTTTATATCTGTTTTTAATTTTAATATTGTTTTAATCTGCTTTTTACTGCACTCCTAAGTTTGTTAAGAAAAGTGCTATAAAAATAAAGTTTGGTTATTGTTATTATTATATTTGTTCAAAGCTTTTGTATATCTAGCATAATGATAAGTGGCATGTAAATAAAAAAAAACATGGATACCTCACGTAGTCTATTATTAAATAAACTATTTTTATAATCTGAGAAAAGAAGGTTGAAACACGAGCCTTAGAGGAGGAGGAAAACCATAAGATTCAGTTAAATTCTTTGGAATGTAAGCGAATCTTGAGTTAAGACTGTCTTGCTCTACTTTGATGATGTTTTGCCATCAGACTACATGTCCAGCCTCTTATACATAGAAAACTATTCATTCAGTGTATACATTATACACGTTTTTAGTAGCAGCATGTTTGTACCTGGAAGCAGATGGGCTGCTGGATATCCGTCACTCTGAACTGTTTGAGAAAGCGTTCGTCCTCACTCCAGAACAGCCGGATGTCTGGGATGCCGTACAGGACCATGGCCAGTCTCTCCAGGCCGAGACCAAACGCCCAGCCCGCTTTGTTCCCTGCCCCCGCTGCAAAAAACACACAACAAATTAACTTTTACTTCCCATGCTAACATACCATCCATTGTCTGGTTCAGTCTCAGTGTTTCCAGCAGACAAATAGAAATATAGTGGAGCATTTAGCAGCTAAAGACACACATATTTTCTTCAGAGGTTGGTGGAGACCAAAAACAGAGCTAAAAGAGAGAGAATACATTCATCAGGTGGACAAACACATGACTCTAAATGAATGCTAATGTTGCTCTGTGTCTGCTGGATGCCTATATAGTTAGGGTTAAGCTAAAATATTAGCAATAGCCTCTTTATAAAATGATAATATATCATATTGTGCCCTCTAGTGGCCAGAAATCATGTAATGGAGCTTTAACACAAGCTTACACCATTTGGAATGGACATTATGCTGTGTTCACGTAAAACTGCAGACAAAAGTAAAAATATGGATTAAAAAGTCATGCAGAAAATCAAGAAGACGCCCTGCAGGTTTCACTGCCAAATGTAAGCACAGCTGGAGGAATGTCCACAAGGTAACAAAAAACTCAACAAAAAAAATAATTTTGTAATAAAAATGAGTGAAGCTAAACACAACAACAGGTCTGCTCCAAATAATCTACCATCAGTGTTCCTGCTGATTTGACTCAGTTATGTAGAAACAGGACTCCTCCTTATTATTCAACTCAACTTAATACAGTCAATAAATATATACGACCTTCGCCTCCCACTCACATGCTTGTATTATCTCAGTTATTGTTTGATATTTTATTGACTGCCCAAGAGGGAAATTCTCCTGCACTCTGTATCCACTCAGCATGTCAGCGAGTGTGATTCCCTTAATGCAACCAGCAGGCATAAAATGTGCTGCTCAAGGGCACTAATGCAACCTTCCAGAACTTTAGGGGCTCCCGTCAGTCACTTTATTGACTCTTACTGGCATTGTTCCACCTGTTAAAGATACCATATTTCCTGCTCAAACATTTTAAAAAAACTTTTCGGCATTATAACTTAATTTCAAATATGGTAAACTAACAAAATTGAGAGAAAAATCCTACCTGAAGTCAACATAATTTTCTTTTGAAGGTATATTATGCAGGACTGTGGGTTACTGTTTGTAAACAGTATTGTCAGCTAAATTGTTCACTTTGTGTTTTGCCTCGCTATATTTGTGTTTTTCATCCCTGTGTCTGTGATTTTTGTAGCGTCCTTTTCAATGCGCCATTGTCCGTACATTGTTTTTTAAGAATCCTGCATAATATGCCTTTAACCATAACCACCATCTTTTTCTGAGGTTAAGAAGTAGTTTTCATGTCCATAAATGTGGCAGAGCAAAAAAAACCCAAAAAAAACACACACACACACACATATATATATATATATATATATATATATATATGTATATATATAATATTTGTCATTTTTAATGGGTGTTGAAGACCCTGACAAACAATGTCCATGTGGTGGTAGAGGCTCCAGATCAGAAAGTGTTCATATGTTTCCTATTTTAGAGGGCACTGACAGATGATGTGTTCTGGCATTTTGTTTAAAGGAAGCGATTGAGACACAGAAAAGTTAGTTTGGGTTCTTGCTTTTGCAAACTTGTGGGTTAGTTTGTTTTTCTTTTCTTTCTTTTTTTTTTTTTTTTCCAAATATTATTTTTTAGGCTTTTGTTGCCTTTATTACAGTGCAGCTAGAAAGTGACAGGAAAAGGGGGAAGAAAATGGGGATGACACACTGCGAAGGACTCGGCCTACATGAGGCAGACAGTCTACTCGCTGAGCTAGAGGCTGCCCCAGCAGGCAAGTTTGGTAAGTTATTGACGTGCCGCGAATGTATTCAAATGAGATATCCCCGCCACCAGGTGCATTAACAACAGAAAATACCACATAGGTGTGTATATATGAAAAAACACCAATGAACTATAAATAAATGTACAACATCTTGCACATTCAATGGCCTGTGACTATGCCAGAAGCTGTGTGCCACTGCACCGATGTCCAGGTGCCAGATGCAACCATAAGCACGACCAACCCTGCCAGACGCAGGGGCTGGGTGGCCTGTTGGCCAGCCTGCTGCCAGGCCACTAACAATATCCACCCTGGCTGGGTAAGGCGCCTCCATGCCTCTATGGGTTGAAGGTGATTTTCCCACCTCAAGCAGCCCCTGCAGGTACTGGAGCACCTCTGGGACTGCACGTGTCAGTGCATCGATTCGGTTAGTTGTGCACCATGATGCAAAGAGCTCCCAGCGGTAAGAGTATGCAGCCCTCGTAGACGATGCCCGAGCACTGTGCATGATCTGAATCACTGACTGGGCAAGTCCCAAGTAGAGGTTGACGATAGTGGATTTTTAAAGGCCGATATAATAACGATAGTTTGGAGTAGAAAAAAAAAAAAGCTAGCCGATTAATCGGCCAATATCCCCCCGAAAAAAAAAAATTCAACACTGTCAATCTTTGACTTTATTAGCGACAACTGTTGACTGTCGTACTGAACAGCTACGTCTTTTTCTAATTTCTGCAAAATATTCCCATACAGGCACTTTGCTTCCTCCAGCTGCCATAAGAAACAAGAAAAAATGTAAATGAATTCAATATAGCTAATGGATAAAAAAAAATTAACCCTCCTGTGGTCAAATTGACACGTTTACTTATCTTTTATATCATCCTGGCTCTCCTGTGACAGCATCACCAACCCAGCCCTGGCATTCAGCCACATGCCTAGAAACTGGGTGGCCTGTGCAGGCTGGAGACTGCGCTTTTTCTCGTTGATGCGCAGCCCCAGCGCTGGGTGCCAGTGAGATGCCAAAGGGGAGGACACAGAATTCGAAGGTTCTTCCCTCGAAGGCAAACCTGAGAAACCTCCTGTGCCCCTCCCAGATTGGGATTTGAAAAAAGGGGTCCTTGAGGTCGACGGTTGCAAACCAGTTGCCTACCCTGACAGTAATGGAAAATGCTGCCACCCTCGTCAGAGGAGGAGCGCTTCAGAACTGTAAACAATACCCCTGGGTCTTTGTTGAAACAACCCAGGGGTCTGCTCCCAGAGCCTCCCATGTCGTCTGAGGGCAAGTGAAGGCTGGGGGTTATGTTACGTCAGGACTGAGGCGTGGGCTTGGATGGCCCCTGGCCACTGCCATGTCCTCTGTGGCGTTTAGACTTGCAATGCCGTGCTGCATCCAGCCGGCCCCGCAGATCTTCCTGCCCCCAAGCAGGCTGAGTTTGCTTGGGCTGCTGCGGCTGAGGCCGCTGCCAGCCCTGACCTCGCTTCAAGGTGCGTGACACCTCCTAGGCACAGTGATGGGCTAACTGGCCCTGTTGAATCATCATGGATGCATCAGGCCCAAACAAGGCAGATGGCTGAACAAGCAGTTTGAGCACACATGCCCTATCCTCTGGCTGCAGCATGGATGATGATAGCCAGAGATGGCGCCTGGCCACGCAAAAGCTTGCCCTAGCACTGCAAGCCGCTTCACCCTGCTCTCTCATGAACTTTGGAAGAAGTGAGGAGACACGTTGAAGTTCGGCTACTAGATCAGTACTACACCCCTCCTCTAGCTGGCCAACCAGATGGCGCTGGTATAGGGGCAGTATGGCACCCGTGTTTGCCAGCTGTGTCTGGACTGCCATGGCTCCATGCATTTTTCCCAACAACCCATCCATTACCTTGCAGTGTCTACTCGGGCAGTTTGCTTTGCTCATGAGGAACTTTGACAGCGCCACCAAGACAACCAAAGCCTGATCCATGGGGGGCAATGGCCCACAGCCTCTCCTACCCCGATTGCCAACCGCAGTCATACGACAACAGAGCCCCAACCAGCATGCCTCTATGGCAAGCCGTTTTAACATTTAATCGCTAGACTGGATATTCATTACTGATATCTGCAACATAATTTTGCCTAGTCAAAACTCTAATTACAGATATCTGTAATTCAGTTTTGACTAGTAAGATTCAAACTATTTTTGCCATTCATGTGTATGGGGTTTGTCATTATAGATATCT
>NC_065516.1:3207954-3234353 GCF_006386435.1 Epinephelus moara
GTCATTCAGTTTTGACTAGTCAGAATGACGTTACAGATATCTGTCATTCAGTTTTGACTAGTCAGAATGACATCATAGATATCTGTCATTCAGTTTTGACTAGTCAGAATGACGTTACAGATATGTCATTCAGTTTTGACTATTCAGAATGACGTTACAGATATCTTAAATTAAAATTCATACTAGTCACAATGACATTACTACTAGTCAAAATGACGTTATAGATATCTATAATGGTAATTCCGGATAGTCGGACTTAGTGATTAAATGTTAAAACGGCTTGCCATATGCCTCCACCGTTGGCGTTTTAACCCGACCATCGACCACCTCCCTGAAATCAGAAAAGAGTGGCACCAGGAACCATGTGGGTTGCTAAGGGCCAAGAATGTCTTTCTCCTCCTCCAACCCAGGGGAGAAGGGGGCTCCTAACCAACCCAGCAGAGGGCCCAGGAGCAGGGAAGTTCCTATGTGACACAGTCTGCTCACCCCCTACTGAAAATGTAATAATGGAGGCGGGGGAGCACCCTGATGGGCCCCCGTCCCCCACTACCAGACCCGCAAACTTCTATAATTGCATGTGACAAATGATTGATTGATTTAAGTGTGAGTCATTTTGCTAATACACAACTGAATAAGTGATTAATGACAGATCTCAAAAAACAAAATAATAATCAAATTTGAAGTTTGAGTTTCTTTTGTTTGTAAAATTACTATTAGTATTTTTAAGAAACTGATCTGAGCTCTTGATATTCAACCTTTGTGGAATAAGTTGGCAGATATCATTTTTTGTTGCAGCCCAGTCACCAGACGAAAATGGTGGCATGTAGGGCTGGGCGATAAATCTATTTTATCAATTAATTCGAATTTGTAGTTTAGGCTGATTTGTTTTAATGAAAATCACCCATCCCCCCCGCGCGCTTGATACACAAACAACATGGCAGCGAGCGCTGAAGAACTCGTTCTCAAGAAAGGGAACGAGTTCTTCAGCGCTTTTGTGTGCTCACCTGTGTCTGTGAGTGTGTGTGTGTGTGTGTGTGTTTGTGTGTGTGTGTGTGTGTGTGTGTGTGCGCGTGCATCAGGGCCGAACTCCGCTGTGTGCGACACAGAGAGCAGAGGAGGATTTTAGACGCGCACCGTGTAGGGACACAAATGACATGCCGTTGTGTAAATAAGATGAATAAGTGTTACCAACGCCAAGCTGGCAGACCCCCGAACCGTAGTAAAGGGACCTCCGAAGACCATTAGCTCCTTTAGCTTGTGTTAGCTCGTTGTNTATAGACCTGTTCTATAGGAAAGGTGACCTTAAATGACTTCTGTTGTGATCCAATATGATGGTAGGGGAAACACTGCCGTATGATAAGAAAGGGGTCCGGTGGAAAGCGATCACAGATGCAGTTGCCATGTATATTGCAAGAGATATGGTGCCCATATATAGGCTACCATGGAAAAGCTGGGGTTTATTCACATGCTTAAAGTTTTGGACCCCAGGTATGTGCTACCAGGCCGCAAATATTTTTTTTAACTAGGAGGGGAAAAAAATTGATTTAAATCATGAATCGGATTTTTTGTGAAAATCTGAGATTTTTTTTCTAGGCCATATCGCCCAGCCCTAGTGGCATGGTGGTTGTTTTTTCTGTGTTTCCTGCCAGGATGGTACCATGAAAATTTCAAAGCCAAAACATGATCTTTTCCGAACCATAACAAAGAGGTTTTTGTTCCTAAAACTAACCACATATCAACCACAGGGTTGTTGAAAAGTAAAGTTTCAGCAAATCCGCTACATAATAAGAAATGTAAAAATGTAATGTATCCATGGTTTGCAGAAATGTACCATGCCAACATTTATTCTGGTGATTGGGTTGTTTTTTTACATGGAGTATAGTGACCATGTGTAATCTTGTGTTTTAAAATCCAGAGTCATCAGTCAGAGGTTGGTTTTGCTCTGATAAATGGTTAGAGAAGATGAGGGGATAAAAATTTGTTGTCATGGTTTGGTGAATCTATAATTTTCTGGGTTAATACACAGTACATCTTAGTTTTTTATGCAGTTGCTCTTTTATTGATATTTAGTTTTGTTGGTTGTAATCCTGAATTTCTCTTCTCTTGTAGTTTTGAACATGATACGTTAAAGTTATTATCTAGTAAAACAAAGAAAAATAGGGAACCTTCTGAAGCTTATATTGAAATAAATTAATTTTGTAAAATCTGCTTCTGTTCCATTAATTCTAAATTCATCAAACAGATCAAAACATGACTGACTCCAGGTCAGTGTCTGCAGGCTATAAGGTAAAAACCTATAAAACTCAAGAAATTCTCTCATTATTAAAATAATCTCTCAGTCTATAAGTTTAAGTCACTCAGGATCTTTAAGAGGCCTCCATCTTTACTTTGTGCTATCAATCATTCTGCTGCAGACAGAGTGAAGTTTTTCAAACAGCAGATTTCTCATTTCAGAACAAAACTATTCAACCGCTTAAAGGCAGGTCAAAGCAAAGGGCAAACACTCGGTGGAATAAAGGATTATGGGTAATTCGGAGGATTTCAGGCGTTTTCAGTCTGGGACCCAGATGAGAGGGAAGTGGTTTCTCTCTCTGGGATGAAGACTAATTGAGACAAACCTGTTTCCTTTCTGATGTGCCGACCCTCCAGAGCCTGTAACCTCTGTCTGGGTCGTGATCTGTAGTTTAAAAAATGCACAACAGCAAGCATTTAGCCAGAGAGTGAAATGTGGGGTTTGATTCTGAAGATAACTAAGTCAATTCAGGAAGAGGATATTCTTTCAAATTGAAATACTCTGGTGCTTATTATGATTCCTGCATCAGTCTCTCAAGTTTCAGGGTCACTTACAGGACAATGTTTTCACTCTTAATCGCCAGTACAGAAGACTTTATTTTACAGATCTCAGAGTAACATATTTAATATCCTTGTGTTCAAACAGCATTTATTTCATCAGGAAAAATAGTGAAACTACAGAAAGAGCTGGTGTGGCTAAAAATGGCACATCCAAGTCCAAGTGGCAACCTCCAGGGCTGAAAAATGAAGCCAACACGGAAGTGTCAAAGAATGCAGTTCCTGTAAAGTCCACTTGAAGCTGGCTCCAGAAGCCAGTCAATCCCCATAGACCCCCATTTTAAAATGTCCAACTTCACAGCAGAAATAAACATGTTTACAGCCTGGTCCAAAAAACTGTTTTGGTCTTCATAGTTTATTTCATCATTAATGACAACGGTAAGGGGCTGAATTTTTGTATAACTCACCCGTTTACATTTTATTAAAGCTTAAAGTTACACATAATTAAGGGCGGGATGCTTTAAGTGACTGCTGCCTCCATAGCACCAGTCTCTCGCCCAAATATAGTCACTTCTGACTCAGAAAAACCAAGATGATGATGGTAAAATGCTAATCTCAAGGCTTCAAAACCGGAGTCCACACACCAATGGGTGGTCATGGTGACTACATCCATTATTTTATAGTCTATGCTCAACTCACAAATTTGATGACTTTAACACCAATGACTAGTGACTTCACTTGGACTTGGGCCTTTTGACTTGAAAATACTAAATACCTTCCTCCAAGACTAAAGATTAAAAGTCTGTTGTCTAAAAGGTGTGCCATAAATTAATTCATTTCTTGAATGAACTAACGTTAATGCTATTCATTCCCAGCAAGTCACGCTTAACTCCCCAGATGCACTTTGTTTGAGCCAATCCGACAGCATCCAATAAAGCTGCAGGAGAGAACCATGAGGAATTAATGTTACGTTACTGTGCGCCAGCTGGAAACATATGGTACCAGTGATAACTTCAATTGCACACAAAAATTTTGCGCTCGTCCTCGAAAAACAATCTGCAGTATGCAAAAGATGCAGGTTGAAAATTACAGACGGAGATGCCACAACTTCCAACAAACTTGTTTTAACAAATAAATACAAATATTTAAAAGAATTCAGAATTTTTGCAGCTTTAAAAGATTATAAATCTGTTGTTAAAATGGCATTACATTTGATGAAGAGCACAGTATGACTTGATTAGGACTCAAAAATTTAAGTTTAGGACTTTGGACTTGACTTGGGACTTATCAGTTATGACTTCAGACTTGGACTGGGACTTGAGTGCAAAGAGATGAGACTTACTCATGACTTTCAAAACAATGACTTGGTTACCAGGGCTAAAATAGCTCCACTTGTTAAACCCATGCTCTCCTGATGCTTGTTTGGATGGGTACATGTTGGGTTTTCCACCAGCAGGTTTAGTTAATATGCTGCTGGTCACACTGAGCCCAGTAGAGAAACATTATGTGTCGCTGCAGAAAGAAAAAGAGCCAATGAGGGAGAGATTACATTCCTATATTATGACTTTTACACAAATCTGCAGGAATAATTAGTTGTGTGCAGCAGCGCCACAGCCACAGGCTGTTATTTGGCTTTCAGACTCATATTCCGAGGTCAGCAGCTGGGTGAGGAGTGGGAGGAGAGGCTTGGGATGTAATCTGGACATTTTTCTAAATATTTGTGCGTGGGGGCATTCAAATGGCTTGCCACTAATGAACAAACACACCCACGAGCATACACACACACACACACACACACACACACACACACACAAAAATGCAAGAGGCGTATGGCGAGCGAGCAAGCGAGCAGGAGGAAGAATTACCTGCTTTGATTGGAAATGCTTCTGCTTATTATGTTGATGCGTAACCTGCCTGCCCCCCCTCGTAGGTGTGTGCTTGAGTCCACAAAGCGCCCGTGCACACACACACACACACACACACACACACACACACACACACACACACACACACACACACACACTTCCTGCTTTACATCCTGGTCTTGTCGCTCCTGGTCCAATAAGCAGATGGGGAATGTGGTTTCTATGCTAATGAGCATTGGGTCAGGGGGTTGCGGAAGATGAGGGAACACGCTGGAATAAATCTCCACTTCATGATCACGCACAATCAATCAGATCTGTGACCCGTCTCCTCCTTGTCCTCCTCTTCTGTGCCCTTTCTTCTCTCTTTTTATTTCTGCTCCTCCTTCACCTCCTTCCTTCTCTTGTTTCCTCCACTAATTTGTCTTCCCTTCTTGTCTCACTTGCAAATCTTCTCTATTGTCTCAGCCTTCATCTTTCCTTTTCCTCTTCTGTCATTTCTTTTTCCAAGAACCTTCCTTCACTGTATTCCTGCTTCCCATCCTTTCTTCTCCTCACCTCAATACTCTCTGTCTCTACTGTGTTTTCTCTCCAGCTTCCGTCTTCTGCCACCACTTGCTTTTATCCTTTTTCCTTTTTCTGGCTCTTGATCTCATATTTGTCTCCTCTGTCATCAATAGAAACTATGACAAAAAAAACATTTATTGATGTTTTTCATGATGGAACGTGACAAAAACTATGATGAATACATTACAGTTTTCATGGAGGAATAAAATCAAATTCATAATGAAACAGATTACCAAACAGACAAATAAACTAATGGCTATTTTAATGCAAAGTCTTCAAAAAGCTGCATTCATCTGCAGAGTCATTTATTTAACAGCTTCCTCTGCTGACAGAAAGTCCTCTACGCTAATGTAGCAGCATTACACATTTCAGTAACTTGAAATCTATTAGCTAACATTTTAGCTGTTCCTGGAAGTAACAAAACAGAAACAGGTTTTGGACTAAATGATCCCACTGAAAACTTGTAAAGAAGCAACAAAATATTTTGGACGAACAATGACAACATGCGGGAGAGGTTAATTTAATGCTCCTGACCTGCGAGTTAAAGCAAAAATGGTTACAGGTTCACTGAAATGAAATAAAACATCATTGCTTTTTCTCTTCTCCATGTTTACAATTGAAGGGCCCTCTTTTCTCCTACCACCCAGTCGCCAAAAAATAATAGCATTGTACATTTCTGCAAACCACAGATATGTTGAATTTATATGTTATTATGAAGTTTTATCTTTTTTTTTTTTTTACACTCAAAGTCCCAGTATACTGCAACCCAGCTCTCCAGTTTATAAACCAATCCTACTCCCCAGATTTTCAGAATAAATCAGTACTACATCCCTGAATCCTCAAGGTGTTAACTGGTAACTGTTAATCTTTTTTTTCCCAGTTTGGACTTATTGATGGACACCTTGCCAAGATTAAGCCGAGTGGAGCGTTGGTTGTCCTACATCAACTGGTCTTACGTCCAAAACCTCCAGTTGTTGGACTAGTGTTTGGACCAATTATACTCCTTGAACCTCAAGTTTACAGTCAAACGCGGCATGCCGATTCTTGAAGCAGACACCAACTGACTACTGTAGCAGGGCCCATGCTCACAGGTGCTGACAATCAGGTGCCAATCAGGCACCTGATTGTCAGCACCTGGGGGTACCAGTAGCTCAAAACAAGAGTCAATAGCAACAGCAACAAAAGGCTGTTTGGCACTGGCAGAGAAGATTTAGCAAATTTTTCATGGGCGCAACCCACATACTCAGCTCTGCTGCTCATCCCAAAAAGAAGCATTGTTACAACAAAGAAATAATCTACCAAACACAAATTTCCTTACTTTTTGTGCTTAGTTTATATATATCTTTAAGATTGAGATATCATGTTCACAAGAATGAGAAGGAAGAGGCTACCAGTTACCTTTCGTCAGTGACCTTTGACCAGCAAAATCTAATCAGCTCATCGTTGAGTCGTTGTGCCAAATTTAAGGAAACTCCCTCAAGGTGTTCTTGAGATACCACATTCACAAGAATGAGACATACACAAGGTCACAGTGACTCTGACCTTTCACAACCAAAATCTGATTAGATTATTCTCGAGTCCTAGTAATCATTTGTGACACATCTGACAACATCTCAAGGCATTCTTGAGATATAGCGTTCACAAGAACGTGACAGACAACAGACCTGAAAACATAATGCCTGTGCCAAGGCGATAGCTGTGGCCGGAGGCATTACATTTTCAGGTGAAAATTATCACAATTCAATACTTTATCCCTCAGAATTACATACAGGTTTTAAACTTCAGATCGGTTCATGGTACGTGCTGTATAGTAATAATATGCAGTATGAAATGACATAGTTAAGGTCTGAAAGGGTCTTACATGGTTGTTTCCACAATTCCAGATATTAGAAGGAATAAAAAGTTTAGCAATTAGATAAGTCACTTGAGTTAGTCACCCAGTTAATGTTTTCTTTCCTATCACACCTCAAAGACTCAGATTTGGTGAATCATGAGCTTTTTTCAGTATTCAACATTTTTATAATTGACAGCACTGAAAAATATCTGGTGAGGAGAAAATCAGCAACGTTCAATGCAGCAGACTCTCAGCCAGTAAAAGATCCTTTCTTAGTTATTGAGACTTAATGTGAGCTCCTTTTTCCAACTTAGACAAAAACACTTCCAAGTCTAAAAGATAAGTTTGTCAAGGGGGTTAATTTCTTTAATGTTGCATGAGATGATTAAAAAATACTTCATAATACACTTGCTTGTCTTGTGGGAAATCCCCCTGGTTTTGCTGGCAGCTTTCTATATTCTTAGTTTGCTTTAGTTTTACTCTCATTTGTTGGGTGGATCAGGTTGTAAATTATATTTGAACTGGCATTAAAAAAAAGTCTCAGATTCCACTTGCAGAAACCTGCAGTTGCCCTGTCTAATTACAAGTGGTGTTTTCTGTCACGGCTGCCTATGTAATCATTACACTTAATCACAATCCTGAAGCTTAAAACCACAACCGCCGCCGCCACCGCACAGTCTCTAATAATGCAGTCATAAATATATTCATGGCAAATATAATTAGGAGGGATGGAGACAGACGAGAGGAGAAGAGGAGGAGGAGGAGAGAGAGAAAGAGATGGAAAATTATGTTTTATTAGGGAGGGAGTGAAACCAACAGTGGGGAGGAACATGAAGAAAGAGAAGAAGAGGGGACTTAAAAATAAGATGTGGAGAGAAGTGATAATATGAATGAAAAGTACAAAAAACAGGTGAGAAAGCTAGAAGGATATGGCAAAGGATGATAAAGATCATTCTGGCATTTAGTTTGTTTTAATCATTTCACAAAAGTATATGTTAGTTGTGGTTACGTTTAAGTTTTTTTGATTTCATACCAGCCTGATCAGACATGGAAGAGTCAAGTGAGAACCTTTGTAGCATCCACGAAATCTCACAACATCCTAATTAAAAGACACAACATGTCTGAATGTTTTTGTCTTTTCTCACCAAGTTTGACAACTTATGTGAAATTCACCAACAGAAGACAGCCCAGTCGCCAAAATGCTGCAACGCTGATATTGGACATTTCTGCAAACCATAAATGCCATACATTTACATATTTTATATGTATCATATCAACATTTCTGAAGTAATCTAGATCTGCAAACAATAAAACCTTTTTATATGGGGTCATGGCTGTTCTTCCATGGCTCTTTAAGGGACCCGTAACTGTTTTCCCCGGAGGGGTAGTGCCAGGGTAAGACTAATCTATAAACTGTAAATTTGTGATGTATACCTTCTCTCTAAACTTCCGATTTTGATTGTACATTTTTGGTGTAGGACTGGTCTATAAGCTGGTCTTTAAAGTTGATGTTTGGGGGTGGAGGACTGGTTTATTATCTAGAGATTTTCGATGTCCAACTCCCCTTTAAACCTGAGATTTTCATTGCAGATTTGGGTGTAGGACTAGTCTATATGCTGGTCTTCTAAATTGAAGTTTGAGGGTGTAGGATTATCTATAAACTACAGATTTTCGGTGTCCAAGTCGTCTTTGAATTTGAGATTTTGATTGTACATTTGGGCTGTAGTACTGGTCTTTAAGCTGGTCTTTATGCATATTTGGGGTGTGGGACTTTAAAGTTGTTTGGGGATAGAGGACTGGTCTATAAACTGGAGATTTTTGGTGTTGAGATTTTGATTATAGATTTGGGGTGTGGGACTGGTCTATAAGCTGATCTTTGAAGTTGATGTTTGGGGATGGAGGACTGGTCTATAAACTGGAGTTTTTCAGAATCCAGCTGCTCTTAAACTAGGTCTATAAGATGGTTTTTAAGTTTGTCTTTAAAGTTGACGTTTGGGAGTGTAGGACTGGTCTATAAGCTGGAGATTTTTGGTCCAGGACTGGTTCTTAAAGGAGAGGGAGTGGTGTATGAATCTGAGTTTTTCAGGCATACAAATGATTATTCAATGGAAGTTTACAACTGGTCTATAACCTAAATGCCGTAGTGTGTAAAAAACTGCAGGTTTGGCAGAGTAAGAATGGTCTATAACTGGATATTTAAGGTGGTAGGACTTGTCTACAACCTTCATATTTGAGGCCCCCAGACTCCCAGCCTTGTACTTGGGCTGCAGGTTGTTTTTTTTTTTACTCTCTTCAAGCATGTATTCATCAAGTTGTGAGTGTCAGAGCGGGGAGTCTTCGCCTATTGCTGCATCAGATCTGAGGATCTTTAGCCTGTCAGCCCGTCTGGATCATCTCAACCACCGGGATCAACACTGAGAGTCAGTGAGCTGTAGGACATTATCCACAGAGCTGCCAGCAGATTAACTGACACCGAGGCTAATGAAGAGCTTTCAACACGGGAAAAAAAATCACACATCTGACGCATGAGACACTGACGTACAGGCAGCCAAGAAGAAAGCCTGGAAAGATGCCTGACTGATGCTCAAGAGTCAGTCTGAGTGAGTGTGTGTGTGTGTGGGCAGAACATCATTGAACTGAGCTGCAGTGTGGCACAGACGTCAGCCAAAACAGATTGCACGACACAAAGAGAGGATAGATGGCCCGAGAGCAACCATCACTGTGTGTGTGTGATGAGACAACCCCCTGCCCTCCCTCTTTTTATTCACACAGCTCTGCAATGCCAGGCCCCCTCCCTCAGCCAATCAGAGAAGCTTGGTGGTGGGGCGACGGGGGTTGTGTGTGTGTGTATGTGTGTTTAGCCATATCGCCGTCTGTCGATGACGTCATTGTTTAATAATCACGTGAGGCATGACGGCTGCTGTGATGTGTCTGTGTGAGTAATGTGCAATCTGTATGTAGACTCGTGTTCAGAGAATCTGTCGCAGAGACAGGAAAGAAAAAATCATGAACAATAAATCCTGAACATCTCAACATAAAGTAACAACTTCAGTCCAATGGCAAATGTAGCTTGTTATTTATTACACTCTAATTCTCGGCAGCAGACACCCCAGAAAGTATTGGACCAAACTAAAGCTAAATCACCAGAGAATACTGGACCCAACTGGGATAAAACCCAAGAGAGTGTTCAACCAAACAAGGGTTAAAAGATCAGAAAATACTGCACCAAATCATGGCTGAAACTTCAGAGAATATTGGACCAAACTGGGATAACAACTCAAGAGAATGTTGAACCAAATTACTGTTAAATGAGTCATGAATATTGTACTAAATCAGAGCTAAAACACCAGAGAATATTGGAACTAATCAAAGCTAGAACTCCAGACAATACTGGACCAAATCAAAGCTAAAACACCAGAGAATACTGCACTAAAATGGGGTGAAACAGCACAGATGATTGGCCAAAACTGGGATAAAACTTAAGAGAATGTTGGACCAAAGAAAGGTTAAAAGAGTTTATACTGTTTATACTGGACTAAATCAGAGCTAAAACTCCCCAAAATATTGGAGCCAATCAAAGCTAATACACAAGAGAATATTGGTACAAATCACAGCAAAAATGCCAGAGAACACTGGTCTAAAACTGGGCTAAAACACCACAGTTTATTGGACCAAAGGGGTAAAAAATCAAGAGAATGTTGGATCAAATCAGGGTTCAAAGATCAGAAAGTACCAGTCCAAATCATGGCTTAAACTCTGCAGAATATTGGACCAAACTGGGATAAAACCCAAGAGGATCTTGGACAAAATCATGGTTAATAGAGTCATAAATATTGGAGAAAATAAGAGCTAAAACATCAAACAATGTTGGACTAAGAAACGGCTAAAACACAAGAGATTATTAGACCAAACTGGGATCAAACTCAAAAGAATTTTGGATCACACCAGATGTCACGGATGTTGAAACAAATCAGGATTAAAATGCCAGAAAATAAGGGACTAAAACACAGCTAAAACACCAAAGACTTTTGGAACAAAATGGGCTATTACTCCACACAATATGTGACTAAAAGAAGGCTAAAAAACAGAGAATTATGAAGCAAATGAAATCTTAAATGCCACAGAATATTTGAATAAAACAGGTCTAAAACACCTCAGATTATTGGACTTAACTGGGATAAGAGAATAAGAGAATGTAGGACCAAACCAGGGTTAAACGATTTGTGAATACTGGAGCTGGAGAGTTAAAATGCCAGATAATATGAGACTAAAACAGGACTAAAACACCAGAGACTATTGGAATAAAATGGGCTTTAACTCCACAAAATATTAAACTAAAAGAGGGCCAAAACACAAGAGAATACTGCACCAAGCGAAGTTAAAAACTAAAGGAAAATACTGGACCAAATCATAGCTGAAAGGAGGGCTTGGCCTTGGAGGGAGCAGACCATCCTGGAACAAGGCAACCCATCTCACCGCCAAGGTCTTGTGGTCGAGTAGGTGCACCGCCTAGAGCAGGCAATGAAGTGAGCAATAGCCATCTCTCAAGCACAACAAGGTCAGTGGATGAGATGGAAGGGAACTGAGAAGAGAAAGTTCTCTTGGACAAGTTGTGGGACATGGAAGCATCTCAAGTTAGCTTCGTGATATGAGCCACCTACGATCTCCTGCCATCTCCAAGGAACCTCAGCGAATGGTATGGTGAAGACCCTACGTGCCCCCTCTGTCCATCTCCAGCAAACCTGAAACATATTCCGGTTGGCTTCAAGACAAGCCTAACACAAGGCTGTTATACCTGGCAGCACAATCAGGCATTGAAGTGTTTAACAGCTACCCTGCAGTCCAGACAGACATCCATCAATGCCCTACCCCCTCCATCATTCCATCCGGCAATTGCAAGAGGGTTTATTCGCGAAGGTGCGAAGCAAACCAAGGCCTGTACAGTAAAATCAGACACCAGCCAACTAGGAGGGGCATGAGACATGAGGTTACTAGCAGATCGGAATCAGCATCGATGCCTCTCATCTGAGATTGCTTCTACTAACCTCAGGCCAGACCCAATGCTTTGGTCCTCCACACTGCGACTTGTCTAAAACACTGGGCTCACTGTGCCCCAGGAGGATGCTATGGAGGAGTCCTACGGACGCAAGAGCCTTAAGTACGCCTAGTTGGCAGCTGGTGCTGAGCAACGTGGCTGGAAAGAAAAGGTTTGCCCAGTTGAAGTGGGTTGCAGAGGCTTCGTAGGCAACTCAACTACCAGGCTGCTTAAAGAAATGGGAATTCGAATCCAAGCATAGCTTCAGGCCACTTTTTAAGCAAAAATGCAAAAAAAAAAAATTGGTTCAAGCTTTTCAAATTTAATGATTTTTGTATCTCTATCTTAAATAATTATTACGACCATTTAAGAAGATGTTCCAATTGTCGCCTTATCTTCGTCACTACAGGCGGACCCTTGCAGGCCAGAGCTGTGTAGATCTGACCAAGTGATGCACCAGCACGGATCTTATCCAGAGCACAGCCAAACAGGCAAGCCGGTGGCTATGGATTAAGAGGGAAGACGTCACTTGGGCCCCGAAATACCTATCACAACAGCAGGGAGTAGAAGCAAAGGGGCCACGCCTGGGATGCCAGGTGTTGCTGATGAGCCCTCTGGAGGTGTCGTGGGCCTATCATCAAAACACCAGTGAAGGAGGGTACCCACCTAATGCAACATGGCTCCAACTCAAGTATGTGCAACAACAATCGACCACTTAAACTCCACTTCGATTAAAGTTAGGTAAGTTTTTCTCCTGTTAGTTTCTTCTTTCTTCTCCCTTCTCTTCGCTCGTCAAAATGAGGGAGTAGGGGGAGATAGAGTGCACAGCCCGGTCCAGTGGGGGAGAGTTCAGTCTGCATAGACGTCTCTCCTTGGCTCTGCCTTCCCTATGCTCCTTGTCGGTGAAGAGAAAGACAGGGAACTTGTTCCTAAACCAAATGCCACGGCCCCTGAGGGAGTATTTTGGATTTAAACCAAATGACAGAGGGGAGCCCAGTAATTTGCACGAGCCGGTATGCCGGGATTGTTCTAAAACCATCTCAACAAAAAGAGCAAATACGACCAGCTTAACTGCACACCTGATATATTTTCTTTTTTTTGCATTCCTAAATACTCTTGTTAAATAAATGTTTTAATTCTCTTTAAAAGGGTGTACTTGCATCATTATGCCTTTATTATCATTATATAAGTTAAAAAAATGGTCTAAAAACAGCAAAATTACAACAATAATAAAAATGGTCTTAAAAGCACAATATTACGCAATATTATCGCTTATCGCAATAAGTTTTGACACAACTAATCGCCCAGCAAAATTTGTTATCGTGACAGGCCTACCCAGACGGCACTATTACTCCCACTCATGATCTCAAGTATGTGCATCATTGTAACATCTAGCCCTTAACAGAACAAGTGCTCTTAAATATTGGACCAAACCAACACTTAAACATTTGTGAATACTGGACCAAACCAACACTTAAACATTTGTGAATATTGGGCCAAACCAACACTAAAACATCAGTGGATACTGGGTCAAACTAGCCAAAGACCACCAGTGAACTTTGGGCCAAATCAATGGAAAAGCATCCGTGAATACTGGATCAACTCAACACAAAGCTTTGTGACTATTGCACCAAACTAATGCTAAAAAAATCAGCAAATATTTGCCCAAACCAACATTAAAACATTACTGAATACTGGACCAAGCCAATGCTAAAGCACCAGTGAATATTGGACAAAACCAAAGCCAAAGCATCAATGAATATAAGTCTCAGCTAATGCTAAAACAATAGTACTGGACCAAATCAACACCAAAACATCACTGAATAGTGGACCAAACAAATGCTAAAGCACTAATGAATATTGGACCAAACCAACACTAAAACATCCATGAATACTGGATCAAACCAACACCAAAACATCCATAAATATTGGACCAAAGCAACACCAAAGCACAAGTGGATATTTGGCTAAACCAATGAATTATTCGACAGATTTTAACAGGCTGCCCAACTGGGTGTGTTTCTGTTTGATGTTTAAGTAATACTAACCAAGCATCTGCTAAAAGTTAAGATATCTTAAATAACATCAAATGCAGTTGTTATAGCCAGAAGTAATGAGAACAGTTTTCTAAAAATAAAAGTGATGAATTTTTACTGAAACTTATATTTTTTGTGATGTTATTTAATATTTGTTTCATTTTTTAGATTAGGTCAGTTTGTTGCCTTCTCTGCTTCCCTTTGATTTTCTTTGTCAAACACTAATTCTGATTCACTCTCATTGTTGATTCACTTCACATCTTCACTCCTCGTCTTTCACATTCGATCACTCGCTCCCCCTCCTCTTTCAATCACACTCTCTGTCCCTCTCTCCCTCCATCACTTTTTCCTTTCTACACTTCCCATCTTCCATCACTCTTTTACATCACTCACCTCTCCTCTTACCTGTTTACATTTTTCATTCAATTTTTTGTTGCTCTTTTCCTCTTCTTTCTCTCATTCCTCATTCCCCTTTCCCACCTCTCTAATCCCCTCATTTTCAGTCTCTCTTCTTCCTCCTGCTTCCTCCATTGCTCTTTTCTCCTCCTACTCTTTTTTCCTCAAGTCAGATCAATCCTCCCTCTCACCTAATACATTTCTCCTCCACATTTCCACCATCGCTCCTTTTGTCTCTTTTAATTCTACCTGCACTCGTTCATTCTAGCTCTCTGCTTCACACTGCAGTCCATCATTGTTCTCCCACTTCCTCCTTCATCCCACCATCCACTTATCCTTTCCACCTGGCTAACACATTTTTGCAGCCGGTCTTTGCATTCTCTATTGCTCTGCTCTATCCTTAAAGTCTGCTGCTCATCCATCTTGTTTCCTCTTAATTCTTACAATGTTTATAAAACCAAACCTCCGTCTGTCTGTTTGCGCAGCATGAATAAAGATACAAGCTGTGACCATCACTGATAGACTCCTTTATTAAAACAACCTGACTTTGTTTGGCTGCACTGTAAACAGCTGCTTTAACGTTGCATTTCTAACAAAGTAGCTGCTCAATGAGTGTTTGCTGTCGTACTTAACCACACCTGCCATTACCATGGTAACTATAGGTAATGCCAAATCAACCAGGACTAAGAAGTTCAAGGATTATAACTTTAAATGATGTTATTTCTTCTTATCTTATGTTTGCTTAAAGTTGAAACAGACCATTTTCACCCCCCTCACCTTCTATTCCTGAGATATGATGTTGAGTAATGGCCAGAAAACTGTTATGCAGAACAATATGATGTCACAGTGAAGCTGACCTCTGACTTTTTGGATATAAATTGTCATCACTTCATCAATTTGTCCTATTAGACATTTGTGTGAAGTTTTGTCATAATCACCAGTGACCTTTGACCACCAAAATCTAATCAGTTCATCGTTAAGTCTAAGGGGACGTTTGTGCCAAAGTTGAGGAAATTCCCTCAAGGTGTTCATAAGATATCACGTTAATGAGAATGAGAGGGTTGCAAGATCAAAACGACCTTTGACCACAACATTTTAATTATTTCATTGTTGTTGTTGTCAAGTGAAAGAGGAGGTTTGTGATAAATTTGAAGATATTTATTCAGGGCATTCTTGAGATATTGCGTTCACAAGAATGACAGGATGGGCAGACAACCTAAAGACATACTGCTTCCGGCCACAGCTATTGCTGGTGCAGAGGCATAGAAACTTGACTATTTCCTCCTTCATGATTAAATGTGTAACTTTGGACTTGCCTAAATGCGCCGGTTTGACTAAGTTTGTATGAATATCATTGTTTTACATCAGTATAAACATTTGTGACTCTACAGATCACTGTTTAAATCAGTGTCATCACTGGTNTATATATATATATATATATATATAGTATCAGTATCAGAAAAATGAAACATATGCAGTCAGGACTATATGAATTATAAAATAGATAAAAGTAACTAAAACATTTTGTAGGGTCACTTCGTTTGACATGTGGCATACAAAGAAAGTGAGCTACATGGTCACACAAACAAATACAGAGATGATCTAATCAACATCCAGTTTGGGTAAAATATAGTTGATGTGAACTGGGCCAGCTTTGACTTTGATATAGACCTACTAAAGGCTCTGTGAGCACTGTGCAGATGTGTTACAGTATGTAGGTATCTCAGTATGTATTTCAAAATAAAAGACCCTGCGCTGGTGTTAAGTTTAAAGGGAGGACTGGTCGCTCCCAGTTTCAGACAGCTGCTGTATTGGACCAGTTAAAGGAACACGTTAATACGAAGCCCTCGGAGGCTCATCCTTTCACCTCACTACATCTTACGCAGCCACATACTCATCCATCACCATTAGCAGTCCTAAATTGACTATTGGCAGCCTCCACCAGTCTCCCAACACTATGATTTATAGATGGAAACTCTCACTGGCAGCTCTCGAGGAGAGAATTACAACTGCAATGCAACATGGGAGTCAACCGGGCAGAAAAAGAGTGGAATTGGACCTTGCATGTTTAACATCTGAACTCAAAATGACATGAGGATATAAAAAAATTAGGACAAGAGAAATATCAAACTAAAATCTATAAAGACAAGAACAATTACATTCATAGAAAATTTACAAAAAAGAACTTTGCAGAAAAGTAGAGCTTTTTAAAAAACATGAAAAAAAAAAAATCCAGAGGAAAACCATGCATCTGCAAACATCCACTTTTCATGAGCTGGGAAAATAGCCCTGATCTCAGCTTTGTGATGGTGCATATTTCAGAAAATCTGATGGGGTTTTAAATGGCCTAAAAGGAAGAATATTCTAAAACTCTAAAGAAATCATTCAGTTTATCTGAAAAATTCAACAACACTAAATTGGAGGTACGTGACTTTCACTGCACACCAACAAAATGTTGGTAATAAAACTCAAAGACTCTGGAATCTTTAATGTTTAACTAAAACCGAATGATCCCCTCTAACATGTCATAAGTAGTCAACTCATAAATCAAAATTCTTTAACCTGCTGTTACACACCTGCTTTCTTTATTTGAGGTTTGTTTCCACATTAATATTTGAATATGTGTTTTTTTTTTGTTTTTTTTAAAGATTATTTTTATGGGCTTTTTGCCTTTATTGACAGGACAGAGAGTGAAATGGGGAGACAGAGAGAGAGTGGGGACTGACATGCAGCAAAGGGCCACGAGCCGGATTCAAACCCGTGGCCGCTGCAGCGAGGCGATGCCTCTGTACATGGGGCGCCGGCACTATCCACTACGCTACCGACGCCCCCGTAATATGTGTTTTACTGCTCTTCTTTCATCGTGTTTTCTTACATTTGGCATCGTACCACATTTTGTTTGTGGTTAGACTGTTGTGTCCTTTGCTATTTGTAAAAGGTCAAGAGTGAACCATCAGTCCCTACGTGGATGAAAAGTCCTTTAAGTGCTCAGAAAAAAATGGAAATTTGAATATCTACTATTCTATGACAACAAGACAAACTCCATCTGCTGAGGAAGATCATGTGATTATGACTTAGAGCCTGTTAACACCTGGTAATAACGTGTTTTGGTTATCTGAACACAAGTGGACAGCCGAGACACTTTCACATCCGTGTCATGCGCCTCCAGATGACCCTTTGTGTTCAGATCTCGTTGCTGCCTTTTTCACTTTTGCTAGAAGGTCAAAGGGCCTCACGCACAGTAATTACATCCACACACTGGCTAGCTACTTGTGGGGACTGCCCATTGTTCTGATGGCCCAAAGTTCTGAAGCCTTGTTAGTCCAGAAAATGTCTATTGGACTGACAGCCCATCTTTCCAACAGCCTTTTATCCCAAAAACAAACGGCCATTGCTCCAAAGTCACTAATGGGACTAATGGGGCTTCAGAATTTTGCAGGGCTGCCATGCCACTGTCAGAACAATGGCATGGCAGCCTGCTCACTGGCATGCTCACGTTAGCGGTTGTGTCAGTACAGCTGGAGATATTGCTGTCAGCAAAATTTAACAAATAAAACGATAGATGATCACACAAAACTTCCTCCAACTCGTAAAATGGGTAAGCTATAGAGCATTAGCGCGCTGTCACCAGAAAAACACCACTCCCTGCGTGAAGGACGTTCTTGTGTGGGATCATCAGGACGCATTTGCATTCACCATACAAAAGATATGTGGTCTCATACATTACAGACCAACTCTGCAAGTGCTTTGAGTGATCGGATCCCAGTGGGCCTCATTCACAAACGAATCTGTCCTTAAACCATGCATATGAATGTTTAATGCGGAAATCTGGGATTCATCAGTATGTTCTTACCAAAATTTGTTTGTACTCTTCAAACAAATTTAGCTCTACCTCAGACCATGTGTACGCACAAATAATGAAACCTGGCTGTCTTAGAAAATGTAAAAACACACCTTTAAACAAAATGCATAGCGTTTTAAAACTGCCTTTATTAAAAATGGTTTAAAAAGACAACAATATCAAAAATGTTAATTTACTAATGCATGCATTGATTTAATGCACTTTCATCCTAATCAATTGTTGTCATTATTAGAATATTCAACTAAAATGAGTGTCTCAGTCCTTGCTACTGTAAACTGTACAGTTTTGTGCAGGTTTGTGCAAAAGTTTACAGAGAGTATTTTCGTTATCAAAAAGATGTGCGTTCAACAATTCATCTTGGCTTTTGTCTGGTTGAAACTTATGTTTAGGTGCTCCAGACACAGTACATATGGTCTTACAACTCTTTTTAAACCTGAGTAGGTGGTTTACCAAGCCTTTCATTCACCCACAGACACTGATGGTGGCAGAGCTACCAGGCAGGACACTGGACGACCCAGCCTGAAACATTTGGCTTTGAATATCATTCTCAAAGACACTCCAGCATGTAGACTGGGAACTGGAAAATATGTACAACTCTTCCTTTTTTATTGTTACTGTGTCTATCCAGAACTTTTCTCGACAAAGTTCAAAAGTGCTGACTCTAACTATGACAATGGCGGGATTTCATTGTGTCCGACTGTTTCACTCATTGTCACTCTGAATACAAGTGCAGACTTCGTGTCTGACCTCTTGAACGTGAACTCTCCCTGCGGTGCAAGCGCTGCTTTGAATCAGCCTCTAGTAATGAATATAGATTATGAAAACAATATGGGCTGAAACAGTCTGCCTGTTATTGAGCTTGGCTCCTGAATTAATAATGAGAACGACATAAATTATGCAGAGTGATTAGTAACCAGGCAACACGCAGGTTTACCTCTCCATTTATAGATCAGTGTAGTAGGAGGGGGTTGGAGCGAGAGACAGAGACAGAGCGACACGAGAGGGAAAAACTGTGTGTTCAATTTAAACAGACTTCAGGTATAAATCAGGGCGAGTTAAACTGGACGTCTGAGTTTGTTTCTAATTCAGTTTAGCTCCAGAGCTTTGATTTATTTTGGGTTTCTGAGTGTTTGAAGATGTTTGACAGGGAGTCATCATCTCTGTCTGACCTGCTTTTTTTAACCCCAATGAAGCTTCAACACTACAGCCTGGAAACAAAGTCTTTGTTTTACTAACAGGTGTGTAAGATAATAAACTCTTAAACCCTAAACTTTCATACCTTTCACCCCATTTAATCTGATGAAAGAAAAACAACCTTATGTAGGAACCTTAAATGCTACCCTCTGGAGACATTTGTTTGCTTGACTGGTTTGACCAACAATCTTTGATCATCTGTAACTACTTAGTAAGGGTGCTCTGCCTGAGCGGCCACTGATTATTTTAAGCTGATACTGATCAAAATAGTTTGACTGGAGGTCTCTATAAAGGCCAATCAGAAGACCTGACCATTTAATGCAAAACACGCGAGGCAATTTGCAATTGTGCTGCTACATCTGGTGGTTCTGACAAACTGCAGCTTCCACCAAACATTCACTGCTAACTGCTGACTGTGTAACGTGCTTTTCGCCTGATAAACTATCAGGAGCCTACATGACACTCATAAAAACACAGGGATTTTATAAGTTAAATAATTCATAGCCTATGGATAAATTATTTTCTGTTTGTCTTCAAGGTATACTCTGCAGGATTGTCGGTTACTGTTTGTAAGCACATTTGCCAGTGAAAGTGAAAGTAAAAGCGAACCTCAGATAAACCCTCATTTGGCGTTTTGCCTCGCTGTATTTGCTGTAGATGCTGTGCCTCTTAGATGCCTGCTGTTGATGGTCTGGCACCTGGTCTCTACGTTTTAATGAAGCCCTGACCTCACCTGAGCACTGTGGGGGATACGCCCATAAATGTCCTGAAGACAGAAATAAAAAGAAAATAATAAAATCCAGGCAGAGGGCAAAATCTCTGAAGATGAAACACCACCACACACTGAGAGTGGGTCATAAGTGATAATTGAGCGGGATTACTGTTGTATGAGTCTAAACATTGCTTTTTAGGACAATCCCTCATAGTATATCTTTAAAAGGAGACAAATGTGCCTGGGGTACTGGTAAAAAAACAAAAAAACAACTATGAGCCACCACTGATGATTCAATATTCTAGATTTAGATAACTTAATTTGTCTTGGACATAAAGGCTGCCTAAAAATACATACATAATGCAGAAACTGACGTAAAGTGTGTGGGAGAGACAAGTACAGACAAAATGCATTCAAATACATGAAACGCTGCCCCTTATTTTACACCCTCCTTTAGTAGATTCTCTGATAGAGGGATGAAAAACTTTTTATTCAGGTATCTCCTCATGGGAGGGGTCTGCAATAATTTTACTAGCCTTTTGATGAGCTGAGCTGAGTTGCTGTGCGTTTACCTGTGCTGTAAGGTTGTGTGCACTGTAGCTTTGTTGTTTAAAGTCACTCAAAACTGATAAATAATGAATGGAAGACACCATTCTAAAAGCTGTAACTCACTCCCTGCCATCTTGTAATTGTAATACTTAATATACAATGTTGGTAATAATAGCTTAAAAAATAAATAAATAATACTACGCGGTTAATAGAGGGTTTCAAATAGACCGGCTGACTCTGCTTCCAGTGATTAGTGATCAGCCCTGAAGCTTCAGTCCAGTGTGTAGGATTTAACAGAATACACTGGCAGAAATGATACATAATATAATAAGTATGTTTTCTTTAGTGCACAACCACTTAAAAATAAAACTTGTAGTGTTTTCGTTACCTTAGGATGGCCACTTCTATCCACATAGGGAGGGGGTCCTCGTCTACGGATATCTCCATGTTGCATTGCCATGTTTCTACAGTAGCCCAGAACGGAAAAACCAAACACTGGCTCTAGAAAGGGCAATTCATGTTTTTGCATCAACCACAATAGTTGGCAGCCCCTCCGCAACAGGAGTGTTGGAAAAACACATTTTAACGTGAAACTGTTTTATTTGGAGTTTTTACTGGTTTTCATTAAGTGGTCTGTTTGTTTTTTGTAGAGGAAGAGAACGCTGCGGGTAATTCGGCTCCTAGTAAAGAGCCAAACTTATTGGGAGGTTTTAAGTTATAAGAGAAAAAGAAAAAAAACACTCCTACACACTGCCCCTTTAAGATAAACAGAGAGACAACTGTAAACTACAGCAGATTGCTGAACTTTAGTAAAGACAAACAGCACATGTGCATGGACCTTATAAATCATCAGCATGTCCAAATACTGACTTAACCAAATCATTCAATAACATCACTGAAGCTTGATGACGGTGGTTGTTGATGCAGATTACCATGAAAGTCTCTATTTGTTAATTGGTGTTCAGTCAGCAGCTGTCTGGTTTCAGACCTGATCATCAATTCTTAGAACCAAAGCAGAAAATAGATAAAAGCATCAGTTCAGTTACTGTCATCTGCTTTTATTCTGAAACTACACTCACTGTGTTTTCGTTGGACTCATGTTTGTCCTGCCTGAGTGGGCGCACGCAAACATGAGTCACGATTCCACAAATACTGTAGTGCTTTGTATTTTTTTTTAGCATAAATCCCACTTTAAACTAAACACACACATACTCAGGTATATGACGCAGCTTCCCACTGCTTACCAAAAACAAACCTCCTACTCCTGTTTTTTTCTCTGCTAATTTCACTCTACTCATGCGAACAAGTGTACGTAGGAAACACACACTCACAGGTGTGAGTGTGAGTGTCCCCACACCAATCAGCCACGCTGCAGAGATCAGGCTGTAATTATGGATGGATTACTGAGAAATGGCCAGGCTTTGGCGAGGTTATGTGGAGGAGCTATTCACACAGCTTAGCGGCCTGATCCTCTGTTTAGTGGAGGTTAAGACACTTTGTCATCCACACAGTGATAATCAACAGTCCCTGTACACCAGCCCAGATTATAAAAAGACTAACGAGGGAGGCAGAGAGCTTGCAGAGGCAGCGAGGGTTAGACAAAGGAAGGTAAAGTAAAGAACTGAATTACATTTGACACATTCTGACTGCCATGTTGGACGCCCTTAGTTCTTTGTTATGTCCGACGTGATACATACCTCACACTCATCATTTAAAGAGGACCTACTACGCTCATTTTCAGGTTTATGCTTGTGTTTTGGATTCCAACTAAAACATATTTACCTACTTTTAACATTCAAAAACACGTTATTTTTGGTGTCTCGGCATGCCTGCTCAGTCATTGCAGCCGGCAAATGACAGAAACAGAGTATGGTGGCACTTTGCCATGAATATCAATAAAATCATCAATTAAAGCTTCTAAAACAACTGCACATGTTCCAGCAGGAATTGGGGAGAAATTAACATCACCAACCAAGAATGCATGTTTCCCAAACATTAGCGACATGTAGCAGTGTACTTGCAGCTCGGGAGTGACTTTATTAGAGTATAGTGGCACTTTCTACAGTGAAAAACCACCAATGAAAGCTTCTAAACACAACCCGACATGTTCCAGGAGGAAGCTAATACTGGATAATACTAGATGGGGACATTCACGTTTGTGACTGCCATTGTAGTTAGCAGCCCCTCAGCAATGAGCAGCATCAGAAAGACAGTTTTTTTAATGTAAAACTGCTTTATTCAGTGTTTACCGGTTTAAATCACCTGGTCTATTTGCTTTAGAAAGGAAGAGACCTCTGTGGGTAATTTAGCTCTGGTAAAAACCTCCTGAACAATGAACACTGAAGGAATTCTAACCAGGAGAAACTTCAGCTGGTTGCAATCTGCAATCCTCATCATTTGATGCCATTAAATCCCCTTAAATCTGACACACTAAACCTTTAAAGAGCAATGAACTTTAAATTTGAATTTAATGCCTCTTACGACTAACAGACAATCTTGGAGAAGCTTCAGGAACACCTCAGTTATGGCGTTATATTTGTGTCATATGTCGCGCAAGCGGATAACACATCTGCACGCGCGCAGATCTCTCTCTCGTGTAAATAATTTCGTGTCACGCACGCAGATTTCAACTGCCGCGCGCACTTGTTTGATCTTCGCGCACATATTCAGCAACAGAGTGAAGCAGAGGCAGGTGCGAGCGAGTAAAAAACAGCAGCGACACACACAACAACACTGTGCAGCTGCTTTGCGCACGCTGGCTCGCTCCTGCTCTTGTTCTCTCTCTCCCCTGTGCTCGCTTGCGGTGGAGTTCTGCTCGCTCGAAGCAAGGACTTTTGACACTTTGGGGGCGGAGACCAAGGCTGACCCCGGCCCTCTTATGATTGGTCATTTTCCAGCCCCCCACGTTGGTGCCTTTTCGGCTTTCTGCTGATGACACGTCTCTCTCACAGCAGCAGAACCGTTGCAACAAAACGCTGGAGGCTCCCGTTGCCGGTGGCAGCTGGGTATCGGCCCATGGCTCCAGCGCTTCACTCGGACTGTAATTCCTTTCCTTTACGGTCCTGACAACTGCTGTTGCTGCTGTCTGGGACAGGATGCTACACAGTTGAGCCAGAGAAGAGGGGCCCAGTTTGAATGTTTTGTTTACAAACTGCAACGAACAAAACTCCAGACTCTACCTTTAATAGATGAGAACTAATAAATCACTTTGATGGTGCATCACTCTAGCCCGTATTTCCCATGAAAGTATGTAGCCTATTGCAGTTCCCCAACCCATAGCAAGTTCCATGTGTGTTTTTCTCCCTCATAGTCAGCGTGTAGCTTCTTACCAGGCTAGTTAGCTAAACAAACCAAAAAAACCCACTGAGCTTCCTGTCTGTGACGGAAGCTGTCATCAGCAGAAAGCTGAAAAGGCACCAACGTGGGGGGCTGGAAAATGACCAATCATAAGAGGGCCGGGGTAAGCCTTGGTCTCCGCCCCCAAAGTGTCAAAAGTCCTTGCTTCGAGCGAGCAGAGCTCCACCGCGAGCGAGCACAGGGGAGAGAGAGAGCGAGAGCAGAAGCGAGCCAGCGCGCGCAAAGCAGCTGCACAGTGTTGTTGTGTGTGTCACTGCTGTTTTTTACTCGCTCGCACCTGCCTCTGCTTCACTCTGTTGCTGAATATGTGCGCGAAGAACAAACAAGTGCGCGCGGCAGTTGAAATCTGCGCGCGTGACACGAAATAATTTACACGAGAGAGAGATCTGCGCTCGTGCAGATGTGTTATCCGCTCGCGCGACATATGACACAAATATAACGCCATACTCAGTTTTAATGACAAAATTCTAACTATTAGAGGCAAANAAATCTGCGCGCGTGACACAAAATAATTTACACGAGAGAGAGATCTGCGCGCATGCAGATGTGTTATCCGCTCGCGCGACATATGACACAAATATAATGCCATACTCCCGCTACTCAAGGAAAAATCGACCTTGTGCTGGGATCCACGCCAACACTGGTGGCAGAAATGCTGTGGATGCTGGAAACTATAGTTAAACACCAGTACTATAACAGCAACGAAGGCATAGGCAAGCTTTTTGCCCGCATGTTCCCCAGTTCCAACATCGCGAAAACATTTGCATGTGATGGTGATAAGACGGCTTATATCACAAAGTTCGTTATTTGGCAGAATACATCAAGAGGGATCTCGTCGCGAAAGTCAACAACGGACTGTTCGTTGTTATGTTTGATGAAAGTTTGAACCAGGCGACCAAGACCAAGCACCTGGACATACATGTTGGTTTCTGGGATGAGGGGGAAGTCCAGTCGAGGTACCTGGGGTCCCAGTTCATGGGACATGCAACCGCGCAGGACTTGCTGGTGAGTGTCAAAGTAAGTAGCTAACGCAAATCAATTATTTATCTGTTCCATTTGGTAGCTAAACATTTTTCTAGAATGCCACTAGCTGTAGTGTCCCAGCTAACTTTATATCAGTGGGCCTATTGTAGGCTAACGTTAACTTAGCCTACTTGTCTCATCTGTGAACATACTAGCAACATGTATATTCATTTTCAGCTTCATAGGAATGAGTGTTTGAGTACATTTGAAATGCGTGTTGGTACGTAGCCAATATTGCAGTTATCACAGCCATTTGAATATTCTCAGTCACCCTTCCTGTAGCTGCAGTTGAGTATTAGACTACACATTTGTTCATCCTGCAACCCTTGTTGTTTTCATTTGTAATGCTGAACTCGGCTATGAACAACATGGATATTGCCTAACATTAATTTTTGTGTTTCAGGAGTGTATTAACCAGCTCCATCTAAGGAGCCTGGTCTCTGTGTCGATGGACGGTCCCAGTGTAAATTGGAAATTCTTCGACCTTCTCCAGGAGGAGCAGGCTCATCTCTATGGAGGTGTGTTTTAGAATCATTACTATATAAAGCGTCTTCATGATTATTTATCACACAAACACACAACTCATTTCCCTAAAGCCTATGGCCAAAGCCCTAGACCACTAGGGAAGAGAAAGGACAGCCTCCAACTCTTCTATCCCTCAACAGTCACACCATGTCCTGTTAATACCACATGTCACTTTCCTACAGACACAACAGAGAAGGGTTTTAAACTGATATGGTTATATACATTTTCTAATAAAGTTATATGAATTTCAATGACAGGTAAGTAGCTGGTGGCTGTGGGGAGCTGTGGTCTTCACACACTTCACAATGCCTTCAAGTGTGGCTTTGTGGCATGGGAGCTGGACAGACTGCTGAAGATATAATAAGTCTGTACTACATTCATAATCCCCCTCTGCCTATTTACTTGCTGTAAATATTGATTTGCAGTCTGATCACGATCTCCACACCTCTGCTGTTAAACCCAATAGACCCCTTTCACTGTTTACAAACAATGTACCAGCTGCCTGGAAACAGAGATGTAATTGATCAAATTAATGAATGCACCTCTTCCATTTAGTGTGACACAGCCATTCCAGTGATAGGGCCACAATTAATGTTATCAGTTCCACCTGGAAGCAGTGGAGCAGTTTGCTGCCAGTATGACATCATCAGAAAAGGG
>NC_065516.1:3236151-3259843 GCF_006386435.1 Epinephelus moara
TGTCCGTCCTGGAAGAGGGATCCCTCCTCAGTTGCTCTTCCTGAGGTTTCTACCGTTTTTTTTCCCCGTTAAAGGGGTTTTTTTGGGGAGTTTTTCCTTATCCGCTGCGAGGGTCATAAGGACAGAGGGATGTCGTATGCTGTAAAGCCCTGTGAGGCAAATTGTGATTTGTGATATTGGGCTTTATAAATAAAATTGATTGATTGATTGACTCAGTTACGTCCATAATCCAGCAGGTGTGCTGCAGTCAGCTACCAGGGATGGATGGCTTGGGAGCCAGGTGGTGTGCTGGTGGATTTAGGGAGTGAAGGGTGAATTAGATGGAGAGTAAAACCACAAATGATGGACTTTTTGGCTCAGGGGCTGGGAAGCTAACAACTATAAGGACTGTGCATCATCCACTCCAAAAGTGTACCTGCACGCTACCGGTAAGCGACACTGTGTCATCTTTGTTTTATTTTTCTTTGGTCAAGTAGGCAGGGGTGTAGAGAGAAAAAAGGGAAAATCACTGAGCCTGAGTCTTATGGAGAATAAGTCATGGTGCACTGCATTGTGGGTTGTAGCAGCCATTTTCAACGGAGACAAAAAACAAGAATGGACCAGTCAAAGAGCAAGTGCAACATCTACTACCAAAACAAACTGAACATGGAATCAAACGAACACTACTTTGCAAAATCAAAGGAAATACTCAGCCTTAATCTGTATGAACATAAGGAGTGGACAGGCGGTTCAATGCGCTGCTGAATGTAACATTTCTGGATGTGTTGCCCTACCTTGTTTGCAGTGTGAGCACATATTTGAGCATTTCAGAAATTCTAAATCTCTTGAGGGCCACCTTCAGTTCACAAATGGAATGGTGTATGCTAAAGAAACGGTCGACTGCTATGTACTCCCTACATTCTGATTAGCAGGACTCAGTTTAACCTTTCATCACCCCCTTTTTCATTAAAACACGGGTCCATACGGGCGGATAAACTGTGTCCTCTCTGGACTACAAACTGGATAATGAGACACGACAACATCACTGGCAGAAGGAGGGAAATCCCCTAAACTCCAACACACTTCCACAAACACCACGGTGTGTGTGTGTTTACTTACTGCATGTCAGAGTGTGTGAAAGGCTGTGTGTAGCTGTGTGTAGTTGTGTGTATGTGTGTGTGTGCGTCTCTGGCTCTGCTGCCTGCAGATCTAAATGTCTGTCTGCCTCTCCATCTGTCTACCTCCATCACAGTTGGGAAATGTTGGGTGAAACCATTTCTCCTCCTCAAACTGAAGATAAACACTCCACAGTGATCGTACCCTCTGCTCTTCAAAGGGACATAGTGAATCTATCAAAGTGTATTTGTCTCCATAAACAAATGCTACTTTTTCTTTGTACCCTTTGTGAGTTATATATTTAATTTCACATTGCAATGCAGTGTTTCCCTCGGGTGTGCGGACCATCTGTTGGTTGAAATGAGATTTACAGCTGCCCTAATCAATATTCTTATATTATCAGTGGATCAAGTCGTTCATGGTGACAAAGACACAGAGTTAAAGTTTCCATTACTGCCATTGATGTTTTTAGCCTCTTTTAAGCTCAGAGTTTTGGTTTTGTGGCACGTCCGGTTCAGTCTCTTCAGTTTTTATCAAAAAAACTGTAAAAAGGTCCCTGTACGCTACCTGTGCAGCAGCAAACAACAGACAGACACAGTAAGACACTAGCCGGTGAATAAAGTGGAGCATTTAGCAGTTAAAGAGACAGATATTTCAGAAGTTGGTGGAGACCAAAAACAGAACTAGAACAAAGTGAATGTAGGACTGACATTCATAAGTGACACAGAGTTTGGCAACTGTTTGCTAAAAGCCCAGACACACCAAACTGACATCAAAGAACTAGTGGCAACAAAGGCCGACTGTTGCATGTCTGTGTCCCAGCCAAAAAGTTGCACTTGAACACACTGCAAAGACGACAGCCAACAGGCAACCAGCATGTCAGTTCAGTATCTGTGTGAGAGGAATTAACTCTCTATACCAGCAGAAGGCGGTAGTCTGTATTCATCATTCATAAAGGGAAACTCAAAGACCGACAGGATGGATTTAAGCAGGCTGTTCTCATGCACTGTTTGTACGTTTTCCTAAGAAAAAATGTACCAACATTCTTACATATCCCATGTAATGATGAACCAGTAATTTATGCATAACCTATGTGTTTTAGAAGATTGCGATCACATGACCAATATACTGATGGGACTAATGAAGGAAGCGGTCCTGAGTAGTCCACTTAGAGGGCAGGTTGGAGCGCTGGATAGGTCACAAAACACAAAACTCTCCCCACTGGATTTTCCCCAAGAGACTAGTGTTCACAACCGTGTGAATTTTGAGTGAATTCCAGTCATTTTAAGGTAGTTCCAATAGTGCAGAGGGTATAAGCAGGTGTATTCAGAGTAAACCCACCTCTTTCTCTGGCCGTTAACAGTATACCCACCTATCAGTCAAAAAAAACACTGAAATATACCTACCTTTCTACTTAGTAGTATACCCATCTCATTAGCTACCGCTACACCACTAGGTACTTCCTTAACACGTTTCTTTTCCTAACCACAGTAACTTTACTTGCCTAAACCTGACCTCTGTAACTTAACATTAATGACATGACGTAACTACAACATGGGATGCTAATTCGTAGCTAAAGCCAGACTCCATCAAGAAACAGTAATTTAACATTGCTGAACACAGGAGCTGCTGCTCTACTACTGCCATGATCAGTTATTTTGTTTGTGTTTTTGTGTAACGTTGGTATTACATAGAGTTAGTTTGAATTCACCAAAGTAACACAACAATACAAACTACCTAACTGTTCGAGGCAGCTATAGACCAGCAGCTCCCGTGTCCAGTGAGCTAAAATTGCTGTTTTTGTCAATGGAATCTGGTGGCTGTGATGGGTTCATCCAGGGACGACATTTTTCTGTGGGCAGACGAAGCAGTTAGCATCGCGCTGGTTCCCTCGTCAAAAAAGCTATGGAATTTTTTCTATTAGATTTTGGATTATTGCAGAAAATAACTTATGTGGCAAACAAAAGTTTGTGATACTTACTTGTTTTGTTTAGTGAGATAATCTTCACAAATGAACACACTTTTATGATTTTTGAAGCTTGAATGCATTCGTCAGAGGTAAAGAGCTAACGTAATGGTTTAAACAAAGTACACCACAGTCAGATGACTTAACATCGCCCCCACAGCAAGGCTGTAAAGCCATGTTTGGCATGATGACATTATGTAGTCTCATTTAGCCACTTTTTAGCAACCACCTTTTTTAAGATACATACAAGCTTCAAAATTTACATTGGGGTATTTACTGATATTTTATGTTGTAGAAAAACATGTGAAAGTCTCTTAAGCCAAAAACCCAATTTAATAACCCATTGACTTTGATACGAGGGAACCAGGAGTGCTAAAATGACAACTATATTTCTGCGTTTTAGGACTCATTCCTGCAGCTCTATGGCTAAAAAATAACCTTACCTAATTTAACAAATTTATTTTGATCTCAATCCCTCTTGACTTCAGTTGTTTGTTTGTTTGTTTTCCTCACTTCTGTTTCTCTTCTAGGGTGCTCAGCTGAACTGCCAATCAAAGCAATTTCTCTTATCAGCTGGCTTCAACATGCTGAATCAGTTGAAAAAAAGCCAACAAGGGCCGACTAGTGCCAACGGTGTGGGACACACCACAAAGACTAGGAGGACAAATGATAACTGACCACCCAGAATTTACTGACGGCTGGGAGTCGACTTTGTGTGTCAGGGCCTTCACATGTAGCCCGTAGCAGCGTCCAACAGTTGAAAAAAAATAAAATAAATATATATATATATATATATATACACATGTTTAACGCAAGTTCAAGGGATCAATGTGTATGTATATATGCATGCAATGATTTCTTGAAAAAATCCCCTTTGTTATTTGACAAACAAGTTTTTTCCCTGTCAGTGTGTTAAACGATTCTAAATAGTACAATACCCACAAGGTAATACACTCATACACTCTAAAAATCCAAACTATCCCTTAACAAATGCATCTTGGGAGTCGTAGTTAACGTTGCTACTGAAGTTTATAGTATGTCTACAGGCTGATTCAGATGTTTTTTAACAGTTCTCCATCCTTTGAACCGACGATTCAATCAAGAGAGCTTCATGTTCCAGCTACGTCCCCTGACACTGTCTGTGGGTGAAATAAATAGGATCCTCCGTCCACACAGCAGTGCGTCACATCATCAGACCTCATGCTAACATGAGAACACATACGTGTAGGTGTAACAACTCCTGTTTGACCTCTCCTTGTGTCCCCTGTCCTGTTGTTATGACCCTTTCTTGTTTTACCTCCTCGCTGTTTGTTTTAATTATTCCCACACAGTTTGACCTCCTCCTTGTCGTTTACTCCTGTTACCATAAAACTCCTTGACCCCTCCTTGTTTTCTCTCCCGTTACCATGGCACCTCGCTGACCTCTCCTCATTTTCTCCCCGCAGAGTGACAGGTGGCAAAAAAAAAAATAATAAGATGAGATATTTAATGGTGTCAGACATGATTAATCACTAGCAGAGAGGTGAAGTGATTCCAAACAGTGATTCAACCTGAGCGATCTGTAATGAGAAAAGAGCCTGGCTGCCTGTTACCTTAATAAAGATGTCTACATGTTAATTAGACTGACACGCCTGAGTGCAAGGTGTGTGTGTGTGTGTGTGTGTGTCTCTGAGGACTGGCTGCTGCTGACGGTAGAAGAAGAAGACGCTGCAGACTTTTGACTTTCTCTGAAGACTTGGTAAGTGCGGAATAATAATTTATACGGCAGATCGCCGGCTAACAGAGCTCATCGTCTCTGTAACGAGTTAAGAGCGCTGCAGAGAGCCGCTCTGCCCCACCTGAGGCTCATCAGGACAGGAAGTTGGATAAATGAGACGCCCCGGACTCGTTCTACATTAGCTCTATTACACCTGCACACACACACACACACACACACACACCTTACACAGCTCCTCAGGTGTGTGTATGAGTATAATGAGAGCTGCTTTGCAAAGAGAAGAGATGAAGCTGGAAATCCTGAAGGTAAATTGGAGATAAATCTAAAAATAAATGATTTAAATCAACCTATTTAAATAAAGTAAACTGCAGGTAGTGATGCTGATGCACTGAGACTGACAACTGGAGAAAAATGTAGCACCTGTGACACAGCAGTGGGATGTGCTTAAGTACAATTTAAAGGTACTTTTTCCACCTACTTTTTATATGCGGCTTTCTATGTCTACTCCACAACATCTCGGAGGGAAATATTGTACTTTTTACTGCACTGCATTTATCTGATAGCTTTATTTATTTGACAGTTTCTGATTATTATACAAAATATGAATGAATGAATAAATTATGATATATTTTATTTACATGAAACTACCAGCAGTATGTAAAGCAATAAAAATGAACATACAGATGCAGCAATAATTATAATCCAATAATATGCATTACTCTGAAATGAGCCATTCTGCATAAGAAGTTATTTTAATTGAGAAGCACATTTTGATTCTGATCCCTTGTGTGGACAAGAATGGCTAGGGTTGGGGAATAATGGAATACAAGTGACAGTGTAACGTATTTAAAAAACAAAATATAACTGACCGTATACTGTAACAGTTAGAGTTTAAGTTTTTGGTATTCTGTATACAGTTACTGTCTTACAAAATAGATTACTTGAGGGGATTATGTTATTTGTTTTTTCTAACACTGTGTCCTGACTGAACACAACACGAGCAAACATCAGTTTGATTGTACTGTTTTCTATTGGTATTTTCTAACTGGCAGCTAGCCAGGCAGAGTGACACAGTGCTGCCGTTTTGAGCTGAACTGTTAGACTGTCAGACATCCTGTTTCTATTTATTCCTGTTGTTTGCTTTGAAAGCTCTGCAACGGTCACGGAACAGCTGATTCATGAAGTTGAAATAGGCATTATCTATACAACATCTCCTCATTTCATTACAGAAACCTAAACATGGTGTCACACGGTGTCACCTGGCTGGAGGAAGATCACCAGGGAGCTGGATGTTTCTGGTAAATGACCATCGCTAATAACAACCTACCAGTTGCTGGCTACACTGTATATCATTTCCAGTATATATCCCAAAATACAGCTTGGGTTTCCTGTTTAAAAAGTACAAACATAGAAAGACAGCAGGTGCTTGCTGAGCGCACAGCTGATAGGAAGCCTACATGGTTTGCAACAGAGGCGAATATTTAATGGATTCAGGAAAGAGAGTACCACTTGCTTGTTGTTAGGACATGTGTAAAATCCATATGAAGCACATTTCCCATCACAGATTTCTTTTTTTAAGTGTGTGAAGTGCAGCTGCCATACAACAGTGGCAGAGGAGATGCACAGCCAGGCAATTTGGCATGAAAATATAAGACCCAGACAAATGACCTTAGCAAGATAATTTTGAAGCATTCCAAAAGTGATCCAAAATATTTAGAATTCATTACTTAGTTTGAGTAATCTAATGGAATATGGTTAAATTACATTTTAGGGCATGCATTCAGTATGGCTATTTAAGAATAAAACAAAGAAAAATATTTTTAATAGGGAGTCTGATATAATACTGGGCGGTTGTGGCTCAAAGGTGGAGCAGGTGGTCCACTAATCAGAAGATCAGCGGTTAGATTCCGGGCTCCTCCAGTCCACATGTTGAAGAATCCTTGGTCAAGATACTGACCCCCCAATTTGGTCCCGATGGCTGTTCTATTGGTGTGTGGGTGAGTGAGAATGGTAACTGAGTAGCAGGTGGTGCCATGTATGGTAGCCTTGGCCATCAGTGTGTGGCTGTGTTTATAAAAGGGTAAATTTGACATGTGGTGTAAAAGCGCTTTGAGTGGTCAGAAGACTAGAAAAACTATGTATGTGCAGCCCATTTACCATTTGATAAAAAAATCTGAGAGATTGTAACTTTAAGGTTAAGTTTGCCAAAAAACAATAGACAAAGTGGGTTTGTGAGCTGCCTGGTAAACTGAAGTTAGGGCATTTAAGTCCGTGAGCTAAACATAATAGTGAATGTGGGATTAACTACACAGTAATAAAACAACTTCCGATGCCAAGAAACATCACAATCTGCTGTCAGCTCACATTAATAAAAAAAATGTATGAAATATTTGCCATGACACATCAGTTTCTTGGCCCTTTGCTTGCTGGCGACAGTTGCTTAAAAGCAACATCAATATACGGATATGTCCAATCAGCACATTAAATGCATCATTAGAGTCTGATTCACACATTATTCACAGTGATTTATCTCTGCAGTCTGCTCCCAGCTTCAACCCCTTCCCTCCACCAATACTGACCAACCAATCACCTGCTGTGTCCCACATGGACGTTATAATTAATTAATCAGGTCTGTTGTTTGTCTGCATCACATGCCATTCATGTTGTGTGTCCTAAACCTCCTTTCACTGATGTCATCATCACCATCATTTGCTTTGTTGTTTTGGGCCTGTTTGTTCCAGTGAAGGGCAATATTAATACTGCATGACAAAATGTTCTTCCAGCTTTACATCAACAGCTTCTGTTTGTCCCTTTCCTGTTTCAATCTGTTTCAATATGATCATTTTAAAGGTTCTGTTTGTAAAGCTTTGTTTCTAGTGATACCTCTCTCTGAGGCTGTTAAGTAAACTGCAGTCAGGATCCTCCGTTGCTGTGAGTGGGCACCTGTATCGACCACGACAGTGACTAACATGAGACTGCGCGTGACTAACCAGCATTACTTAGACAGAATACAGGAAAATAAGTTACAATCATATTTAGAATAATGTTACTCTCTGCATTGTTCCTTTATGTCATTTGGACCATTGGCTCCATGGCACTAAGGACCTTGCCATTTGCAAATTATTTTATTAGTTGATGTTACAAAGCAACCAACTGCAGATCAATGCAACATCACTTTAAAGCTAACTGACTAACCTTACATTACAGTTAGCATGTTGGCTGCCCAATTAATTGTAACTTAGCTGCACTGGATAGATCTGCAATGGTTGTTTCGTAGCTGATAAAGTAAATGGAAACCAGCCCCAGGAATCTAGACAAATTAGCTGATGTTATCCAAGTACAGTACAGTCTTTTGCTATGTTTGCTAGCTAGCAACTCGTACGTATTAGAAAGCAAGCTAATATTAGCTAACATTCGCCAGCTAAAACCACAATATATTTCACATGTCAGTGTTTCCTCCGGGATGCAACAAAATAATGATGCGGGGCACTGAATTTGATGAATTTACTATTTTTGAGTGCACAAATGAGACAAGAATTAGCTAGCGCATCCTTTCACTTCAATGTCTGCCGCTCAGAGATTATTTTTCCCTTGAGGAGCACAAATGGCAGCTCCGAAGACAGACCTTCAGTCAGCCTGTAACAGTTTGAATTCAGCCAGCGCAAACCTCATTGGTAGATGAAAGTCTGTCTCCGGGCTGCCTCTGCAAAGTTTGAGCCTATTCTAATTTCCAAGTTGTCAAATACCGTTACCTTGTCAGAGATTTTGGCATCAGACACTGACATAAAAAGGCACCTTTTGCAGCAGTATGATATGCCACCAGGCAGTGTTAAAGACTACTGCTGGATAGGGATGGGAATTGATAGGATTTTATTGATATCAATGCCATTATTGATTCTGCTTATTGACTCCTCCTGTGAATTTTCTGTGAAGAAAAAGTAGACCTTACAAGTTTTCAGGTCAACAACACAAATGTTATTGAGTTTCTATTCTAAACAAGAGATAAGTGCTTGTGTAAGTAAGCAAATATGAAATTGGTCCACAGACACTGGTGAGCACACTAGAGCGTGGCTTGGGCCGCATTTTCCCGAGTCCGAGACAATTATAACCAAGCCTGGCCCGGACCTACAGCATGGCACTGTGCACACAGTCTATGAAGCGGAGCTTGTGTTGCGTTCAGGCGTTGTCACGTAGCCTAAATAACAAATTTCAGCACTTGAATAGGCCATTTATTCTTTATTCCACTAAATTAGACATCTTTTGTTGGTCAGTCATTAAAACAGAAGCGAGTTTTATGCGCATCACTCGGCAATTTAAAGGTGCATGCTTAATTTAATTAGGGCAAGCCACATGTCGCAAGCCCCGCGATGTAAATATTGCACACGTGTGCTTCGCAATGGCGATGCTTAAAAGATGTACTATCGTTTAGGCCTAGTTGGTGGTGTTTCCGCCCTTGAATGTAATTACGGTGCTGCATAAATTGTGTGTCACACTGTTAGAGTCTTTTTTGGTGAAGTGAAGCCTAGCTTTCGACCGCTTCTGTCTCTCCGCCATTACGTCTTCTTTGTTGTTGAACGTGCTGCTGACTGACGAGCGTGACATGCGTCATTGACGTAAAGATTCTGCGTAATGAAAAGAATCAATAAGGGAATCGTTAAGCATAAAGGCTAATGATGTTGATGAATTGAACCAGTTGGAACTGGTTCTTAACAGGATCCGGTTCTCGATTCCCATCCCTACTGCTGGATGATGATAGTTTGAAATGCTGCCAGCAACAATGACGGTATGATGCACCACCAGGCAGTGTAAGTTCATAACGCTGCCGATAACACCGTAATATAAGGAGCTGGAAAGTCCCTGTAGTTTGGGTGGGAGGGGTGGTGGATGAGTCCAACAAACCCCAGACTTTCACTCAGGAGCCTGGTGTTCACTTCCTGTATGAATGTTGACCAAATATTTATTTCAAAACCTACCCATGTGCTTTTGCTGGGAAAAAAACGTAAATAAATACTAGCTGTTTTACCGACGCAAGATTATTTTGAAAAAGCCTGCATAAATTTTATGAGCAGAAAATGTACATTTTCTGTGAAAACAGAAATGTATTTGGAAAAGACACAATGCATGTAACAAGCGTAAATTGCCATCCCAGATCATCAACATCAGATGCAGGAGGAAGCCTAATGCTTAATATTTAGACATGAAATTTCACTGACAAAACAGTATGATTTGACATGTTGGGACCAGAACATGATGAAACTGTTGTGGTGGGTGCCAGTCATTTATTGACAACAGCAGACTCAATTTCCCCAAAGATTCAAGCCAAGTTCTTTACATAGGCTGTTACAGGCAATCAAAAAAGTCCAGACGGGTCTCAGTTTTTAAGTTATGTTACAATCCTTTCACCCATTGGGAATTAAGAAAAAAATCAAACCTTCGCCCCTGGATGAACTGGAAAACAGACTGTGAGTCAGACATGATTGCCAACATCACTGTTGGACCTCACTGATGCTCTTGTTTCTGAAATGGATCAAATCCCTGCACAAAACAAATATTTCCACCTGTGACGATAACTTTATAAATGGGAGGTTTACTGTAAAAGGTTTTCACAGTTGTTGAGTTGTTTTGAACGCTCCCTCGCTCCACAGCAGGACATATTTTTTTTATAAGAATGGAATAAATCTCTGCCACCCTGGCTGCCTTTGTGCTTCACCAGACTGCCTCTAATAAAGTACTCCTGTTGTATTCAGGTATTTCCCCGGGGTTACACTGGAATCAACACTTGTATCTATCTTCAGATGGTCTGTTGCAGCTCTGAGCTCCTTCCATGCTTTGTTTCACTTTGTTTTAACTCTGTGCTGACACTGGAGGACTGTGTGGCTGCAGGCAGGTGAACACAAAACTGTTTTTGCACAGTGGAATCAAAAGACTAAAAGGTCTGCATCTATGCTGGAAGCTAACCATGTTAATCTCTCATCTAAATAATCAAAGTTTGCCATTAAGTACTGAACACTGTGCAGCTGCTTCACTGTTAATAAAACCCCAGATTTCTTGTATTTACAGTGACGCTGCTGCAGGAAGTGTTGGGTTAACATAAACAACATGAGTTTTACTTTTTCACACAAAACTAAGCATGAAAGTTAATGTTGACACTGAAAGTGGTGGGCAAGTAACCCTAAATCAAGGTCCACTTGAGCTTGAGCTTTCAAAGGCCCCACGCATTAAAGGATGATGTTCACTCAGCAGTCATGAAGACGGGTAGAAGTTGTTTTGAGTCCGGCAACTAAACTCTGTCCTGCTGATGAATTTGTGTGATATGACTGAAAGATCCAGAAAAATCAAGTATTTAGACCTTGACTTGCATTTTTTTTTGGCTTCTGTAAAACCTAGAAGATTATACCAGCAGAAGCAAACCATCAGAATCACACCGGCAAAATCCAACTTGCCAAATAAAACCCTCAGAATCAAACCTACACAATAAGGCCTTCAGGTGGAACCATAGGATGTTCACTGCTGATGTGTTTCCTGCTGGGAAGCTGCAGCAGATGCTAGTTAATCATGGTGGAGATTTACAGCAGTGAGAAGAGGAGGCAGCTGTTCCACAGACTCCCTCATATCCAATTACCATGATGGCATACTCTACACTGGCTTATAACCGCCTGCTAGCTGCTTATAGCTTGAGTCAAGGTGTCGATCTTCTACATCGTCTTATTTCGTGTCTTTTAAACTCTAATCTCTCTGCTTTACTTAATTCAATTGCTGCCTCTCTTTTTCTCATCGTGCTTTTCCATCTACATTTCTTCTGTCAGCTCCTTTAGAGGCAGGCCACGCAATTAACAAACTCTAATTACCTTAAGCTTGTTATTTAGCTTGTTAACATGCATTAATTAAGACCATGTTAAAAAAAAAAGTGTATGAGTATGAAAAATACAAATCCTCACTGCACATCATTTACTACTTTGTCCCTTATTACCTCGTCACAGCGGTTGCTGCAGCTGCTAAGAAATGACCATAAAAGTACCTCACTGTAGTTTTGGCATTTGTCTCAGATGAAAGGTTTTAATGGTCATCGGAATGTTGAGTTTCGTGGCCCTGCGGCAGGTAAAACCCTTTAACATCCTGCTGTCTAATTTTAGAGATGCATGGTGTCAAAGAGAGGAAACGTTTTCTTCATTCACAAAGAGCCTGGAGCAGAGAGATCCTTAGAATGTCTCACTGTGAAATATGTGGGCCAGTTTCTCAAGTGATTCTCAACTAATACAATTTTAATGCTGCTCTGTTTAACTCATTAGTGCTGTATTTAAGGTACTTAGGGAGGCATTAACATTGACAGACAGAGGGCTTCGATTTAAAGAGGTAGAAAGTACCAAAGTCCATCGCTTCCAGTTTAGAGCATCTGCTATTTTACCCGAATATTTCAATCATTCTTCTTTTCCTCTCCTATGTTTCAGAGGAGAATATTGTACCTGTTACATAATAACTGATATTTGAAAACAAAAACAAAAACTGGGTACTTTTGAGATTCACATTTTACTTTGAACATCAAACAAATTTGGAAGTTGAGCAGTAAACATCTTCCATCCCCTAATGACCTTTATGGCATTATGTCGTATCTACAGGGATGTATTTGTTGTTTTGTCTCATTGCTTGTTTCTTTGCCTCTGTTTGTGTTATTTTTTTGTTTGTCTTGTACTTTGTTGTGTTATCTGTTTGCTACTTTGTTTTGTTTGCTTGCTTGTTATATTTGTCTGTAACACTGTTGCTTTGTTTGTCTTCTACTTTGCCCTTTGGTCTACCACATTGCTATTTTGTTGGATTGTTCGTCTTCTATTTTGTTGTTCAGTCTGGTACATTGTTGTTTTCTTGTCTCCTATATACTTCTTTTGTTTGTATTTTACTTTATCGTTTTGTTGTCTCCTATTTGTTGTCTCCTATTTGTTGTTTTGTCTTCTACTTTGTTTGCTATTTTCTTCTTTTGTTTGTCTGCTACTTAGAATTTTTGCCAACTGAAAACACAAAAATTACTACAGACTATTACTACAGACAGCCAGCGTTAAGAAACTTTTGAGGAAACCCTTTTGGAAAACCAGAAAATGTTTCCCAGATCTCCTTTAATGAAGACATTTTCAGCCTCACAGGTGTGTTAAAGGTTACAGACACTAAGTCAGTCTGGTAACATTAAGTCATACACTGAGAGCAGACGTATCATTAAGTTCCTCTCAGCTTTGTCCTTCATGTCACATAGAAGAAAAGATACAGCCATGACCTTCTTTTCCTCCTCCCAACCTGACACCGAACATGTTCTTCTTTCAAGGTCTGAAAGCTGCAAGAAGACGTTTTTCCTTTTTTTTTCACCTGCTCTCCTTTTTACAAAGAGAAACACAAATGTGCTGAAAAGGTGAACCAGTGATTCATCCAGTAGAGGATTTGCTGTTCTTGTTCATTTAACACACAATCACCTGCCTGAGCTGCAGTTTAACCTCCTGCTGGAAATCCACTCTAACATTTAAGGCTTTAGTGCCTTGTTCAAAGGTACACTATCCGTGGCCGATGAGCTCAGATGTCCAGATTTCCTTGACAAAAGTTACTCAATTTAGTTTTCAGGGTTCATTATGATGGTTTGAAAAGAAATGTAATAAAAGCTTGAGTTTTCTTTTAAATTCAATTTGTCAATAGCACTTTGTGACACTTATTAATACTTTTAAAGCAGACTTCATTCCAAAATATAGTCTCTCCACAAAGATGTTCTTGTTAGCAGACAGACCTTGGATTTGTATGCCTCCGCGCACCAGTCAAGTTGCAGTTACAGTCTACATCTATGTCTGTGAAAATGTAGATGCATCTAAACATCTGTAGATCTGTACAATCAGCACAGTTTCAAGGTGGACACCAAAGATTATTGTCACCAATTCAGTATCAAATATATCCCAAATATCAACTCAAACATCAAATATCTCCCCTTGTGTTACTGAGTTACGGTGGCCAACTAAGTGTTTTTGCACAACATTATGATGTCACAATAAGGTTGAGCTTTGACCTTTTGGATATAAAATGTCATAATTTTATCCTAATAGAAATTTGTGTGGAATTCTGTCATAATTAGTGTATGTATTCTTGAGTTATGGCCAAAAACATGATTTTTGAGGGTACAGTGACCTTAACTTATGACCACCTAAATCTAATGTGTTCTTTCTCGAGTCTAAGTGGATGTTTGTGCCAAATTTGAGAAAACTCCCTCAAGGCCTTCTTGAGATATTGTGTACATGAAAATGAGATGGGCACTAGGTCAAGTGACCTTGACCTCTGGCCACCAAAATCTAATCACTTAATCTGGAATTCAAGTGGATGTTTGTTCCAAATTTAAAAGAACGTTCCTTGAGGGGGCTTTTGTTATCGCATTCACGAGAATAAGACTGATTCAAGGTCACAGTGACTTTTGACCTTCTACCATAGAAATCTAATCAGTTCATCGCTGAGTCAAAGTGGACATTATAAAGATATGGCATTCACAAAAATTAGAAAAATGCGAAGTAAAAATGACCTTGACCTTTGACAGTGGACGTTTGTGACAAATTTGAAGAAATTCTGCCAAAGTGTTCTTGAGATATTGTATTCATGAGAATGGACCAGCGGGCCAGATGAATGAACAACCCAAAAAACATAATGCCTCGCTCATGGCTATCACTGGCACTGACATAAGAAAACCTCTGAAAATAGACAACTATCTCAGCCAAGAAAACTGCAACATATGCAACACTGATTGGTTGATATGCAATATGAAAGAAAAGCTGGCACACCTTGATTATCTAATAACAAGTCTAAGAATTATCCTGTTGAATGTCAGCCTTTTTACCTCCAGCACACAGGTAGATCTCAGGGGATGCTCAGCGCTGACACAAAGGGAAGAACTTAACTGTGCTAGCACAAACTTAATATTTCAAGTAAAATTTTGCAAGAAAAGGAACTCACTTGACTATCACCAAAAAACTCCAAATGTATGGCAAAGTTTTTGTTTTCCTAAAGGGTGGATATAAACAGGATAAAAGTAAAAAGCTTTACTCAGGAGTGTTCCTGCAGACATTCTAAAGCTTAAGCATAAGCCTCAATATTAGCTTTGAAGCTGCTGCAGAGTCTAAATAACTTGAGTCAGGGTTCGGCTGTAAACAGCTGCTGCAGAGGAAAAGTTAGAAACAGATCGGAGCTGCAGCAGAGATGAGGTCGCTCGGTTTTCTGATGAAGGCCAACATCAGTCCCGGACTGATTATCAATAACAACTGAACATCTGAATATCAATCATGTAAATCATGCAAGAGCTGAACAAACATCAGGTTGAGCCAATAGTTCTTTGAGTGACTAAAAACAGAAAAAAATCAACAGCAAAAGCAACACTACAATAGTGCTCACACCAAGAGCAGGAAAAGTCAATGCGGATAACAAAACTCAATACTTCCACAAAAATGAGTTATAATAATGACAGAAAATGTTTTCAAAGGTTCAATCTACACTGCTGTGGAAAAGTTTAGAATCAGCTGTTATATTGATGTTCCCTTCCTTTCCTTCAATACTGGCTATTTACATTTTACACAGTTTTGGCCCCAAGAGAAAAATTAAACGATTCAAACTTCCATTGAGTCGATGTCCCCACAGTGTTGCATGACAGAAACTGTTGGAACTTTGATTTTGTTTTTTCAGAAAAGAAGAGATTGCAATAATCCACCCTCTCACCACTGCCTTGCCAGCATCCCATAGCGTAGACAGATTCACCTGACCATTATCACTTTGTTCCATATGCAGCTTAATCTCTGACTTGATTTGTTCTTTAATTTGTTGATGTTAAGTATACTTGAGTTAAGTCTTCTCAGAGTAGATTTATGCTGGTTACCTTAACAGAGTGGAGTCTGGTCTGAAACGTCAATCACTCCTATGTCACAGTTAGTTATCCTCTGCCTGTCTTTCCCAAAAGCCAAGAAATAATCAATTCTGGAGTAGATCGCATAAGGGTGGGAGTAATATGTATAGTCTCTATTTGCAGGGATAAAATCCTTCCATACAACTATAATCACTTTATCCTGCATCAGCCAATTTATTCTTCTAACTGATGGTATCTGGAGAATATATGATATAGCACAATCTAATTTGAGGTGTTTTATGCAACCAGTCCCACAAAACACAAAAGTTTTCCTCACAAGTATGACACTTACAGGTTAATGTCTCCTTAGCTGAAAGACTTACAAAAAGGCGTTGTACAGAATCCCTTAAAAGGTTTTCTTACTTAAGGAACTGGGTCAGAGTTGTTTGTGCCAAATTTGAGGATATTTTCTTTCAAGGTGAGATATTGATTTCATGAGAATGGGACGGACAACCCAAAGGCACAACGAGGCATTGAGGCACATTATGTACATAATCCTTAATTTTTCTTATTTCCATTCTGTATCTCAGCTTATAGTCTATTACAGTACATATGTATAATAACAAGTCTGTATAATATCAGTATATTATTGTTCAAAAAGCAAAGCACATACCTTTACTGTATATATTCTGTTTATTATCTATTTTTGCCACTGTATCTGTGTATATTTGATAGGTTACTGTATATATTTTTGCACTATGCGATATATCTTTCTACTCTTGTAAAGAGCACCTGTAACGCCATCCCCAATTTCCCCCCGGGGATCACCAAAGTATCTCTGATTCTGATTCTGAAAAATGTAGTACCTCCAGCCACAGTTATCGCTGGCGCAGATCCATAAAAAGTAGAAAACTAGAATGTTGTTCGGTAGGCTGTACCACCCCCAGACTCTCTGGACAGTGGGGCCACAAAAGGCCTTGATTAAAAAATGCACCCTGCCCCAGTGTTGACAAGGTGATTACAGCCTTGCTATTAGATAATTAATAGAACTGTGGCAGATGTTGTGATTTACTGCAGTTCTGATAAGTTTTCATGTCAGCCTCCATTTTGTTTCATCCAATAAAGCAGAAAAGCTTCTATAAAAGGGGATTTTGGCTCATATAAAAATGACTCCATCTGGGTGGTTAATGGTTTTACTGGGTGCAGCTGGGTTTAACAGCCGTCCTCACAGCAAGGTAAACGGCTAGAGGCAAACAGGTAGAGCATTTAATGCGCTCGTTATACGGCAACCATAAAAGTATAAATACTTCAAAGTGAACGACCTTATCTTACACTGTGGCCTTAAGGACAGAGAGGATGAACAGGAAGAACAGGGTGAAGGCATTTGTATTCATTTTGATAAAACATGCAGTGATTATTTTATCATACAACCAGGGGTGGAAGAGGTACTTTTACTAAAGTAAACGTTGCAGTAACACAGTATAGAAATACTCAGTTACAAGTAAAACTCCTGCATTGAAAGTTGTACTAAAATAAATAATAATAAGATAATAATAAAATAATAAGCTTCAGAGCACCAGAATGAGAACATCCTGTTTCAGAATAATGTATATTACTAGATTATAATTATTATTGATGCAATAATATGTTCATCACTTCAGTGTTGCAGCTGGTAAAGGTGGTGCTCTTTTTAATGACTTTATATACTGCTGGGTAGTTCAATCTGTAATAATACATCATCATTTATTTCAATCCCTATTCCAAAAAAGTTGGATTGCTGTGTAAAACATGAATAAAACAGAAAAAAATTATTTGCAAATCCTTTGCCATATATCTAATTGAATACAGTACACAGCAAATATATTTAATATCTGAACTGATAAACTTCATTGTTTTCTGTAAATATACACTGACTCTGAATTTGATGCCTGCAACACGAGACAGGAGCATGTTAATCACTGTGTGACTTTTCTTTTAACGGCAGGAATTTTCCTTAAACAACACTCAGCAAGTGTTTGGGAACTGCGGATACTAATTGATGAAGTTTTGAAAGTGAAATTATTTCTCATTCTTGCTTGCTATATGACTTCAGTGTCTAAACAGTGAGGGGTCTGTGTTGTATTTTATGCTCCATAATGCTCCACACATGTTCAGTGGGAGACAGGTCTGAACTGCAGGCAGGCAAGTCAGGTACCTGCACTCTTTTACCATGAAGCCACACTTTTGGAACATGCAGAAATTGTCTCATTGTCTTGCTGTAATAATGTCATCTGGATGACAGCATATGTTGCTCCAAAACCTTTCAGCATTCATGGTGCCTTCACAGATGTGAACTTACCCATGATGCCATGGGCACTAACACACCTCCATACCATCACAGTTGCTGGCTTTGAACTTTGAGGTGGAAACAGTCTGGATGGTCCTTTTCCTAGACAGACCATAACACACTTTCCACATTTGTAGATGTGTTTACTGATGTTGTGTTCTTGAGCCCATGTAATTATATCCTTCATACAGTCATGTTGGGAGGGGTTGAAGGTCACGGCAATTCAGTGTTGGTTTTCAGCCTTGCTGTGTAGAGATTTCTCCAGATTTTCTTAATCTTTTCATGATATTATGGATTGTTGATGGCTACATTCTTTACAGTTGTGCGCTGAGAAACTTTGTTCTTAAACAGTTAGACTGGTTGCCCACATAATTTTTCACAAACTGGTGAACCTCATTCCGTCTTTGCTTGTGAAATACTGAGCCTTTTGTGGAAGCTCCTTTCATACCCAGTCATGATACGATCACCATTTACGAATAAACTTGTTTACATGTAGAATGTTACGTGTTTTTTGAGCATTCCACAACTTCCCCAGTCTTTTACTGCCCCTATCCCAAATTTTTTGGAACGTGTTGCAGGCATCAAACTCATAATGAGTTTGCATTTTACAAAAAATAATGAAGTTTATTAGCTTGAACATTAAATATCTTGGCTTTGTACTGTATTTAATTAAATGTAGGCCAAAAAGAATTCACAAATCATTGCATTCTCCTTTTATTTACGTTTTACACAGCGCCCTAACTGTTTTGGAATCAGACTGTTGATGATAATATTTTGTATCAAAAATCTGAATCTGCGAAGTAAGTAAAGCTGTGAGATAAATGTAGTGCAGTAAAAAGTACCATACTACCCTCTGAGATGTAGTGGAGAAATAGGAGGACATACTCAAGTAAAGTGAAAGTACTTTTCTGCATTAAACTGTATCTATAAAAGTCTGTCGGTGTTTCAAACAGATGTTGAACTACTGAAGAAAAACTACAAAATGTCACCATGAGGTCACTTTCTCTTTTTAAAGTTTCCCCTCCTCGCTGAGAGAGAACGAGGACAGCTTCGTAAATAACTCAGAGATGTATTTTTAGTGTTTAACCTTCAGCATGATTCCGTGTTGTGATTCTCTGGATCAGTAACAACAGACACACATATACAGATGGACACATACAGTAATTGTGTCTTATGGTATCTGAGGGTCTGATGTGTCTCGTTATTCTCTTTTCTCTGAGTGAAGCCATCACCGCGGAGACTCTGAGCGAAAACACAGCAGCTCCTCTCTGTCTAAACATCCACATCAAAGCTCTGCGAGTCACTCGGCCTTCAAATTAACCTTTAGCCGGCGGCGGGCAGGATGACGGCGAGGAGCACTAATGTTGTGTGAAGCTGCAGGAGTGGACTGCCTCAGACTTTAAAGCAGAGTCACAGTCAGAGCGAGCGGGAGTTTAACACTGAGGAGACAACAGTGATTGGTCCTGAGAGTACAGATGAGAGGCTGAATACTGAGAGACAATCAGCTGTCTACAGAGAGTCCTACACGGCAGTAAATAATGTAAAATATTATAACAAGTAACAAGTAACTAGAACTTGTTGGATCTATTCAGGATAACTTGAAAGTCCTTCAGTGACGACTGAATTACACGTGGTCTTAGATACTGATTAATAAATTTCATAGGGTTTTGACAAAATGGCCGCCACTTTGAATAAAGGATCTAAATCACCTTCTGAACTTATGTAAGTGTAAGAGTACATGGATGATACAGAATGTTAACGATTATGTCCATGATATTGCACTCAATGTTCCATTGATGTACCAGCCTTTATGGAGATAGATTTGTTTGGATGGTACTGACTTCTGGTCTATTTACAATGTATAAAATGCTGCACCCTGCTTTCGTCCCCCCAGCCCGCAACATCAATGTTTACTGTTGCCATGGCAAAATATGCCGTTTCAGTAGCTAACGTTAGCTTAGCACACTCAACATATAAACAATGAACAATAAAACTACAACACGACATGTCTAAACAAAAACAGTTACCAACACCAACAGCTGTTCTATCAAAGGCCTTAACCAGGGTGTTGTCACTTGTCATATCTTACAACAGTTAACATAACCTCACTGAAACGATGTAACCTAACTAAACACGGTATGGTTCAGCAAAGACATTACAACTACAACATTGTAATGAATTACAACATTCATTTTCTGTAACTGCTTTTCCTCTTGGGAATTGCGGAGGGCAGCTGGCATTGGGTGAGAGGCAGGGTTCACCCTGGACAGGTTGCCAGACTATCACAGGGCTGACACATAGACACAGACAACCATTCACACTCACATTCACACCTACGGACAATTTAGTGTCACCAATTAACCTGCATGTCTTTGGACTGTGGGAGGAAGCCGGAGTACCCAGAGAAAACCCGCGCTGACACAGGCAGAACATGCAAACTCCGCACAGAAGGGCTCCCCCGCCCTGGGTTCGAATCCCCCACCCTGGATTACCTCTTGCTGTGAGGCGACAGTGCTAACCACTACACCACCATGCCGCTGGGTGAAGTATTCCTTTAAGTATATCACGTCACAATTGAGTAAGATGTGTCTAAAGTGTGGGTCACACTGTAGGATATTAACTTTGGTGAGTGGAACAAGATCAAAGCATTGTGATTTTAACATAACGCCAAATTTTTTAGGTGTGGCAAAACAATAAATCTTTGCTCATAAAGCTGCCACTACTATGCATCAAAAAACTTAAAAGAGGAGGAGAGTGTTTAGCCAGTTGCAATCAGGTGAAGAAAGACAAAATAACATGTAAACACTGTGAAGCGAGTTTGAAGTAAACAGGTTTTTAGCAGTAGTGTTGCACTCGCCCATCTGTATGTTCTGAGTCCTTTTATTTTATGATTGTTTAGTTTGTATGTGAGGGTCGCAGCAGACGCACTGTGAGAATTTGTTCCTAAATTTCGAACACAGTTTGAATTGTGATGCAGGCTCTAGATCAGCAGTCTGTGGACGTGTCTCACAGTGACACCTAACATCATGGTTTGTGATTGATGACTAAAGATTCCACCTCGCTTCTCTCTCAACTGTCAACTTTCATTTAGAGACAACCCACAATCACACAGTGAGAGGTGGCCTTTAACTAAGCTGTACCAGGAAATGTGATAACAGGAGCAGCAGTAAAGATAGAAGTATGAGACACAGTTGAAGATGTAGTAGAACTGAGAGGCACAGAGTAGTTCCTTTGGTAACAACAGTCGAAGCTGTTAAAGCAGTAGTGGTAGTCACAGTACTAGTCACAGCATTTGCATCAGTAGTAGCAGAGGTAATATAAGTGGTACTACATCAGAAGTAGTAGCGGCAGTGGCAGTACTTGTAGTGTCAGAAGCAGCACCATGACCAGCGGCAGTGCTTGCAGTAGTATCAGACACAGCAGCACCATGACCAGCGGCAGTACTTGCAGTAGTATCAGACACAGCAGCACCATGACCAGTGGCAGTACTTGTATTAGTAGTAGCAGTAATAGCCGTAGTATTTGTTGGGTATGTTCAAAATTTTGGCATTAAATCAAAGTTCAAGCTACAAAATACAGATAAATGATGAGTCACACACACACTTTATCCTCCTCTACTCTCATTATGTTCATTACATCTCTCACTCTCTCCATCCGACTGTCTCCACCCGCCCACCACATCCTGAGGTTGACATGAAACGCTGCTGAAGTAGACCCCTCTATTAGAAACGCCACAGAGACGTCCACACCGCCGGCCTGTGAAACCACAAACACTCTGTAACATACAGCTCATTAAACACAACTGACGTTTTCACACCGACAACTGTGTGTGTGTGTGTGTGTGTGTGTGTGTGTGTGTGTGTGTGTGTGTGTGTCTTCATTAGTAAGGGATTTTTTCTCCCTGTGATTCTCTGCAGACAAACACCATTACAGGAAAATACACAGTGTAGTAGAGTAAATACACAACATGAACAACTGTTTTTGTTAACATTGGCCACACATAGGAAAGGCTTTGTTACTAGTTAAGGTTAGCATTATCCACAAATGATAAATGCTTTGTTACCAGTTAGGGTTAGCGTCGTCTGTCATGTCATCCATCTTTATATACAGTCTATGAGCTAAACAAAGTACCATTATAATAAAGTTGCTTAAAGTTGTCATAATCAAATAAAGCACAACCAGTGGTGCTTATATTTTGAAGCACCTAGCTCATCTCGGGCAGAAGGTGTTGATGTTTTTGCTGTTAACTTGAAGCTTCCGGTCAACAGTTGTTGTTAGCAGTTATCAGAAAGTTAAAGTTCTGGTGGAGATCTGCACTTTAATGGGTGCACTTTCCTAGTTTATAGTCTTATTTATTGCTGGAAAACTCCTGAACTACCAAGAGAAAAAACAGGACCGACCTTAGATGACTTAGATTGTTTCATGTTTATAGATAAACAAAATGAAGCTGGAGTATGAGATTAAATGAGAGAGCAGATGTTTTACAGTTAGGATGTGCACTGTAGTGCAGTTCAGCCTCTGTGTGTGTGTGTGTGTGTGTGTGTGTGTGTGTGTGTGTGTGTGTGTGTGTGTGTGTGTGTTCAGCCTTGTATTGCTATCTTTGTGAGGATTTCAGTCTTAAACCATTGTAATGAGGACATTTCTGCATCATGGGAATATTTTGGTGTTGTTTGTTAGTGATGTTTAAGGTTAGTGGCTGGGGAATGTATGAGGGCAACAAAGGACCCCATAAGTGTAGACAGACAAATAAGTGTGTAAGTGTGTGTCAGTGTCTATCCTCATATGACGATCGCCCAATCTGGCAGAAAGCTGGGAAGACACCAGCTGTGCATCATTTACCATGTAACACACACACAGACACACAGACACACACACACACACACAGACTGACTGACTGCTGAGTCAGGTGGTACAAAGTCTGATGAAGGCAAACTGGTGAAGTGCACAGATGGTGATAAACACACACACACACACACACACACACACACACACACACACAGAGTCAAACTGATATTTGCCTGCATGTCACCATACATCATTACGTAGTGTGGAGGTGTCGGTGACGACAATGAAGGTGTATGATGATGACGCTAATGATGTATAGTGATGATGACGATGATGATGGTGTATGTCAATCAGTCAGTCAGTCAGTACAGAACAGCAGATGCAGCGAGATTTATTTTTCCCAACTGCTCCTCAGTGAATAATGACCAGAGGACAGAGCAGCCTACACACAATCTGACTCTGTGTGTGTGTTTGTGTGTATGTGTGTGTGTGAGTGTGTGTTGTATAAGCACCGTCACATGACACAAAGAGTTGATGTGTCTTTGCAGCCAGAAGTCGAGTCAGACGGATAAAAATGGACGGTGATCGATCTGTCACTATGAACATGAAAAGGAACTACAACACTGTTACTACTGCTGTTATTTCAGGCAGAGACACCTGCAGCCATTACTACTGCAGCTAATACCTATATATCCAATATCTACAAAATCCAACATGGTAAATGGATCTGCCCTTGTATAGCCCCTTTCTAGTCTTCAGACCATTCAAACAGCTTTTACGCTACAGAATCACAATGACCCCTTCACACACACATTCACACACTGGTGGCCGAGGCTACTGTACAAGGTGCCACCTGCTTATGGAGCTAGAACAGTCTCAAAATGATTAAATGCACACAGAGATATATACACACACACACATATATATATATATATATATATATATATATATGTATAT
>NC_065516.1:3261524-3276811 GCF_006386435.1 Epinephelus moara
ATATATATATATATATAAAGTTGCAACTAATGCTTATAATAATGAGTTAATGATTAAAAGTCGTTTATAAAGCACAGAGTAACGTTAATTTGGCCCCATTGAATCTGAAATTGGTGATCTATTGAGGAGTGATTATTGGTGGACCACTAATAGTATTGTATCTGATCATCATATTGAACACATATATGAATACAAAGTCAATGTTANATATATATATATATATAAAGTTGCAACTAATGCTTATAATAATGAGTTAATGATTAAAAGTCGTTTATAAAGCACAGAGTAACGTTAATTTGGCCCCATTGAATCTGAAATTGGTGATCTATTGAGGAGTGATTATTGGTGGACCACTAATAGTATTGTATCTGATCATCATATTGAACACATATATGAATACAAAGTCAATGTTAACATGCAACACTGCACCAAAAACAAACACGGTGGGAGACAACAACGATGGGTTAACAAAAAAAGTTTACACAACAACTCAATGCAATGATGACGTTTAAAAAAAAAAAAAAAAAAGTAAATGATACAATATTTAAAATACAGTGATGGAGTACTTTAGAGGCACAATTTATCATATCTAAGTTTATAATAGCCATTCAAATAATGTCGATATATTGTTTATAAACTAAACTATCTATTAAGCCATGTAAGGTGTTGAAAAACATCAACTGCAACTTTACAATGGCCACCCAATTAATGAAAATAGATGCACTACACAGTATTTATTAAATATTTAAAGGTGCAGTTCATGATTCAAGAGAAAGATAGTTGAGTGTTGAGTCTCATTCCCAGGTAGTCTATTATTCTATTTTGTGTTGGTACCAATAACAATTTTTCATGGCACTGTGGGTTGGTCCAAATCCAAAGTGCCTGGAAAAATGTTGTAATTGCACGTTTCTGAAAACTAAAGACAGATTACATTTGTACGTTATTATGTACCGGATACTTCAAAACTTATGTTTCAAAACAACACTGTGGATAACAAGTTTATGTTTAGGCTAGTGATGTGTCATTCACGAACGAGCCGGCTCTCATCACTAGTTCAGGCGCATAAACCAGCTGGTTATGGTTAGGAAAAGATCATGTTTTGGCTTAAAAAACACACATTTGGTGGCACAAAAGCTGCTGGAAGAACAGGGATGGGTCAGTGAAATACACTCAGGTTCCGGGCTTAAACACTGCGATGTGTAGCTAAAAACATCCAGGTTAGGGAACACAAACACTGACAGAAAAATATTTGATGCTACAGATATATTTCTGTTAGGATAAAAATGTGTTGAGTTTTTAGACCCACCTATAGCAGTAAGCCCCCATCAGTGTATTTTAACTTGGTGCAGTTAATATTATTTATTATATATTACAGGTGTTGCTGCATTAGAGATTTATATTTGCATATAATGTAAAGCTATGTAGTTTTTAAACTCAAATTCATCATATCTAATAATATCCCTGAAACCCACTGTGTTTCTCCTGTGTATTTAGAGAAGTTATGGGGGTTCACAGTGGACATTTTTTACAGCATGCAGATCAAGCTCAGGCAATGCCAGGCTTGCAAACAGGAGCCAGTATCCCTGAAGGCAGCCAAACTGTCTTCACAGGACAAATCCCAGAGACGCTGGTTTGGGAGACTAAAGCTCTGACAAACATCCAGAGAGTCCGCCTGCAGAGTCACCGCCAGAGGAGCGTGTACAGGATTTGTCCTGTGCTGATGATGTCATCAGGAGGACTTGTTCAGTGTGAGCTGTGAAGCTGCAGGATGAACGTCGGTTCAGCGGGATGACTTTACTGCCTGCAAGCAATAAAACTCGACTCAACTTCAGCACTCTGGATTTACACAAATATTGGACACAGTTTGTTTTTTAAAAGGACCTTTGTTTTATTTATGTGAGATCTTTTTAATAAAGTAAAGCAACACTTTTTATTAAAGCTGGATATGTTATTTTGGGAGGTAACAAAGCTTCTGTCTTACAGTTTGTACTTTTGTATATGTGACCTTTCTTCACTGTATTTCTACAGTAATTAATGTTCTTTTACCATGAGTGAAGGAAGAACTCACATCCTTTATTTAACAAAGAATACCACAGTGTAAAAATACTCTGCTACAAGTAAAAGTTCTGCATTTCAAGCCCTACTTTCACTAAGTATTACCAGCAACATGTTCTGAAATGATCAAAAGAGTATATTCATTCAAATTGGCCCCATTTAAAGAGCTAAATGATGGAGGCTTTAAGCTCTTAAAACATGATATATTGTTTTTCATATCATGCACACAAGATAATAAAAGGTACACAAGTTACTGTGGTGTTGAACAATATATATGTATATATTTATTAGGGATGCACCGAATATTCGGTAACCGAATATATTCGGCCGAATATTGCAAAAAAAACATACATTCAGTATTCGGTGGAATAAGTTAAAAGCAAGGCCGAATAATAGCGGCGTGTTTTGATAACGCAATCAAACAGCGTGCCGTGACGGGCAGAGTAAAATGTCGGCAGTGTGGCGATCCGTCCGTCACCGCACTCGCATTTGCAACTAAAAATAGTTTTGAGCGAGAAAAATAGGCTTAAATCATTCAGCACNTTACTTATGAAGGGACTTGTCAGGGGAGGAGGGTGGCTGGTTGATTCTTATTTTATTTATTCATTTTATTTTGATCCCCCCTATGTTAATCACTCATTGATGCTGTTTTTGAAGTATGAATAAGTCAATAAGTAATTTATTCCATTGAAATATCATTGATGTATTATAGAAAAGTGATTTATCTTTTTATAAATGATAAAAGGCACACCTGCCTTATTTTCGCTGTGGTATCGTGATACTACCATGATACTTTCACTGGTATCATACAGTGGGTCCCAATTTTGGTCCCAACACTAATCTGGACGGGGTTCATCTGCAAAAACTAATGAAAAACTAAACAATGATATTCGGGAGAAAGCTGGAGAACCTCGAGAAAAGTTACGCTGACAGAGGGAGAACATGCAAACTCTGCTCAGAAAAGCTATCCCATCCCGGGTTCAAACCAGGAACCCTCTTGCTGTAAGGCGACTATGCTAACCACAACACTCTGATTGGTTAAATTTATGTTACATCCAAAGCACACCTATGATTAAATAAGGGGACAACTCCTTTGCCCCCTGCACTTTACTTTACACCCAGATTATGGACCCTTAAACTAGCAAAGTGGAGTTGGACATGCCCTAAATGCATTTGCGCCATGCACCTTAGACCATGCACTATAGATCCTTAAATAGGGCCCCAAATCTTTATGAGCTCCAGGAAACAACAGTTTGGGAAATCAACTATTCCATTGTTAGTCATTTAACCCAGTCTCACTCTCAACTCGTCAAATACCAACGCTTGGTCAGTGGCCCTCTGTGCCAGGCACAGGGGCACCCTTTAATGGTGGTATGAGATGCTCTGGGCAGTGGCATTTTTTGACTCTCTACAACCTAACAATGGACTTTTGCTGCCTAAACAAAAGAAGTAAACCTAAAAACAAAGTTTTTTTACCTGTGTTTTAAGTTTATTTTGGAAAGAGACTGTATGCATTTAACAAGTAGAAAAGGTATATTTCCTGTAAAAATGGAAGTTTATTTTGAAAAGACACAATGCATGTAATGAGTATAAATTGACCAACATCCCTGAATGTCCAAAACTGATACAGGACAGTGCATAGAGCGTCATAGTTTGACCCCAAGGACCACTGACAAAGCGTCAGTTGGGAGTTGGGAGTTGGGGGTGAGAATGTGTTGGAGCCATTAGAGAGGCAAAAGAAGAAAATATCTGTCCAATCAGAGGTGAGTATGTAAATATACATGATTAATGCTAAACACACCCACAACTGCATATGTAAACCGATGTTTTATTGCATTTGGTGCTTCTCAAAATCAAGGGAAAAGTCTGAATTTCAAAGAGGCTACATCATCAAATACCACCACAGGACGGCTCCCATGTCAAGGATCCTTCGAATTCTACTGAAGACTAAGTCCAAGGATGCATGTGTGTATCCTTGGCAGGCATGAAGTACCAACAATTTTTTGCACACAATTTGCCAGAATTGAAGGTGGAGCCTCTTCAATGATGCACACCTTGGCACTTGCTACCCTGTTCCAATGTATGTTCACCGAATGCGAGGAAGGAGTCTTGCCTCTACCAAGGAAGCATCTTTGAGTTTGAGAGGCACCAATTGTCACACTATTTCTGTTTTAGGCACTAATATATTACAGTCATTACTCATACAGCCACTAGAGGTTGCCTGTCAGAAAAACGTAAACATGGATCATCGGAAGCGTTAAACCCTATGACCTATTTATCTGATGAGGAAAGGTTTGTCAGAAGATGACGTTAAAGACGCTTTGAGGTATCAAGGCCACCGAAAAATGTGATTTCAAAACAAGATAGCCACAAAGTAGAGCTTCAATTTACATAATTTAGGATCATATTTAAAAGTTTACTGTAGAGCCAAAGTAAAATTGCATTTTGATAATTCTAACAGTACCTTATACATCTGACTGTGCATCTATATAATAACATGTTTGTACAACACCCACAGTATACTGCATGATGAAATGTAAAACACAAAATTTGTACTGTGGAGATACTGCATTGTTTCTTTGTCAAATTGGATGAGGTTAAGAGACATGCACTATATTTAGAAAAATCATGGTTCCTTTGCCTCCAACAGACTCCGCATTGAGTGTCCTTAATGACTAAAGCTAACCTGACTCTGATTTCAAAACACAACAGCGGGCACGTTTTCCCTCTGAATGAAATCAAGACCTTCAAAATGAAATGTGATCTATTTTTATGTGCAGAGATTATTTTTAGCAGCAGCGGCAGCAGCAGTGCAGGGCTGACTCTATGCAGGGCTCACTTACACTGCTTTAATATTTAACAGTCAGAATGGAGACTGCTCAGCCAGAAAATACTGTTGTTGTTGTTGTGGAGCAGAGGAACCTGCATGATAAAGACATCTACACACAGATCAAACATGTATTAAATATCAGGCTAACACACGATAACACTACAGGACCAGTGTTTATGTATCCTAACAAGAGATTTGAGTACAACTATTCTGGATTTTACTTTCCTTCCTGTTTTTCCTCCTCTCACTCTGTCCATCTTTTCCTTCACTGCTGAACACGTCATCATTTTGGTCCACATTATGGTATCGCTGAATACAGTTCTGCCACCAAACTGAGACACTTAAGTTATCCTTCCATCCATCTGTCCATCCATCCAACCGCTAACCCCAAGTCAGGTAGCAGGGGCACCTAACACTAAATTTATCACAATGCTAAATCAGTGTAACAATTCTTAAACAAACAGTAAAACAAAAGTACCTCCAGCTGACAATTAAAAGGTTCTGTATGTAACTTCCAGAAAATCCTTGCTTTTAGTGACACCTATGTCCCATTTGCTCTCACTTGCACTCCGAAGGAACGAGCGGTTAGCTTCAGCTAGCTGTAACTAAACTATGCTGCACGGATTTGCCATTGGTTGCTTCAGAACATTAGCTGATAAAACAATTAACAAACCAGCCTCAGGGTTCTGAATGAATTAGCTGAGGTTATGCACTCAAGACAGCATTTTGCTAAGCTAGCTAGCAAGCAATTCTTACACATTAGCAAAGGCTAATGTTAGTTAACATGACACATGTCAGTGTTTCCTCTAGGATTTTTTTAGGCACCAGGAGGCACTGAGCAAGCAGTTAGCTTGTTGGCCTCCCAGCTAGCTGTAACTAAACTACACATGGATGCATCGTTTTGCCACTGGTTGCTTTGTAATGTTAGCTGATGAAGTAATTTCCAAACCAGCCCCTGGATCTGGATGAATAAGCTGACATCCACTCAAGGCAGTATTTAGCTAAGTTAGCTAGCTAGCAATTCTTCCACATTAGCAAGCAAGCTAATGTTAGCTAACATTAACCAGTAAAAATTGCAATATTAGAACATATTTCACATGTCAGTGTTTTCCCTGTTTTTTTAAGGCACTGGGAGGCACTAAGCGAGTACTTAGGTTGTTGGTCATCCAGTTAGCTATAGCTAAGCTGCACGGCATGGATCTGCCATTGCAGGGTTGCCAATTTTGGTCAGAGGGCCGGAGTGAGATTTTACCTTGTGACGTAATATCTGCTTGTGCGTGCGTGGTCATGAACAGAGTTGGGTATAGAGTACTTTGATTACTTTTTGCAGTAACGAGTAACCTAACGCGTTAGTTTGCTGTTTGAGTAATCAAATACTTACTTACTTTCAGAATGCTGGTCCTTCAGCTCCAAAACAGCAACAGCTGTTGTTTGGTTCTAATAACGGAGATAACGTTAAACCCAGACGTTGCGCTAGACTTGTTCGTCGCCGGTCATTTTGACCGACAGGGTCATAAAAATCAGGTCATAATCTATTTTTACCGGTCATTTTAATTTTCGTTTTTAAATTATAATAAAGATATTCAAAGACATTTAGTTTTCATTGTTCGTTTTTAATAAATCCAACAAGCAAGTTATAAAGTGTGCATTAATAAGGACAAGAACGAAAAGATGAACAGATATCTGCACATCCGTGCCATTAGGCTTCGCCCTGGACACACCGGACGCGTTAGTGCCGTCCGCCCATCCAGGGCGTTATGTAGCCTAGTTATGTCTGTAGGCTCGGTGACACAAAATTAAAATTGTAATGAAGTGATTATGGTATTGAAAAATGTGTTCGGTTATGCACTGTTGTGTTTTTTTAAATTATAAACACGGTATTTTCTCCTCACGTTCCTCAGTGCATGCTGTTGTTATTTTATTTTGAAAATTGGCCGGATTCTCTCGTCTTTTCTGTGTCCGACTTCCTGTTTGGTACAATCTGCTCGATCCAGCTTGACAGAAGCGTTCGCGGCTCGCGTGAAAAATAGACCAGACGCCGAACTGAAGCGCTGCCTCCGCGGGCGCTCCGCTCTGCTCAGCTGCCTGTGTGGACAGTCAGATAGGTTAACATGGGCACCGATTGAAAACTGCCTCCGCTGCTGGGCGCTGCGCTTCAGTTCTGCGTCCGGTGTGTCCAGGGCGTTATGTCAACAACGCTACATGAAGCAGATGAATGACTTTTTCTCTGCAGTGTGAAAACGGCAGCCACTTAAACCACTGACTGTGCACTCTGCCGCCAAGTGGGCAGGGGTGGTAATTGCAACCGGTCAAAATGACCAATGGCCTTCAGATTTTCCGGTCATTGTTGTAAAAAAACGGTCAATGACCGAGAATATCCGGTTAACGCGACCCCTGGTTAAACCTATCAGTCTGAAAGAAGCCACGGAGCTTGTGGCTCGCTACGTGGTCGGAGAAATGCTGCTGTTGTCTACGGTGGAGTCTAAATAGGTGGAGTAGGACTCGCTGACAGACATATTTCAGACTCAGGACTTGCATTATGCCTGGTACACACCAATTATCCCCGGTCGTCTTTCACGGCGTGTGTGATGTCATCGGGTTATTCTAGGTCTATGTTCATGAACATACGTGGACATGGCGGCACGTTTTTTTTTCTCCCTTTAGAGTTAATATGCCCATGTGGCAAACAGAAGAAATGAGTGTATGTTTACATATTCATATCTATAGGCCTAAGTCCCACATACGTCCACAGATGCTCAATATTTGTTTTACCGCACAGATCAAGGTCAGTTTCATCAATCTGATGATAGTATTAATCATCTGCTTAAAAAATGCAGTAATATGTTCTGTTGTGACAAAAAGAAAGAGATCAAGGGGGGTTTGGGGGTGTCTCCCCTGAGAAAATTTTGAAAATTCACATGGCAAAATCTTATTTTCATGCAATATCATACAGAAATAGATAATAGCCAAGTGCATTCCATTAGCCTACCTTATCATGTTCTTGTGTAGTAGGAGGCCTATTACAACTACTCTCTTCTTCCTGCCTCGTTTTTTTCTTAAAGAAATTCAGCAGACTCATCTAACAAAAAGTTTTTTGTTTTTTTTATCATGTGTATTTTAGTTATTCAGGCAGGGCACATGGTTTCATAACACAGTAAAATGTAAATTCGTTGGCAATTTGCTTACCTTGGTACAATTCTGACCAGCAATGTATCGACGACAGGTGACTTCCACGCTAAATTCCTTTGTAAGCCAATAGGCAACCAGTGTAGGAGACTAGGGGAAGGACGAAGTAGATCAGGGTAGATCAGGGATCAGGGTAGCTCCACGAGACCTACACTTGCTTTCTGAGAATAGTATGCAATCTGGCCAAGTCACACAATGGGCTGGACGTAGAACAAAAAAAAAAAAAATTATTATGCAAATCTATTTTTGACAGACGCCTCGCGATGGTGCATCAATTTGTACAGACCAAATGAGTCAAACAGGAAGTCAGGCGCAGAAAAGACGAGAGTATCGGGTCAATATTCAAAATAAAACACCCATGAAAACTCAACATCAACATGACTTCAAAGTGGGCGGCCCCAGGCCTGAGGTCAAACACGAAGAGGGGCTCAGAGGAGATTTCCGCAGATTATCACGTGACATTATGATCTCGCGATCCGCCAATTCCAGCCGCTCGTGTGCGCGCCGCTATAGTTCCCAGTTGACATTGACGCCTGCTACAGGACGGAGCGAGTCCGCGCCGCAGCCGAATCGCGCATGCAACGGATCCAGGGAACATCCGGCGTTAGATTTCTTAAACAGGCGTGTGACATTGATGGTGAAAGAGTGACAGTCGCGCCAGATGCATGAGAGTTGGCAACCCTGGATTGGTTGCTGTGTAAAGTTAGTTGATAAAGTCATTTGCAAACCAGCCCTGGGAGTCTGGATGAATTAGTTGATGTTATCCACTCAAGACAATATTTTTCTACATTAGCTAGCTAATAATTTGTCCTTGCTAGCAAGAAAGCTAACGTTAGCGGACAACTGCCAGTTAAAACCACAATATTAGAATATATTTCAAATATCACATAGGCACTGGTGGCATTACTGTTTATCAGACCACAAATGAGACAAGAATTTGCTAGCATGCAGGAACGCAGACAGCAGCTCCAGAGAGGGACCTTCAGTCAGCGACTGTAGCAGCTTGAATGCAGCCAGCACAAACCTCAGCCGTATATAAAGGTCTGTCTCTGCAGCCACTGAAAAATAAGAACAGAAACAGAGCATGTGTGGACTCTCTGTCATGTGGGTGTTGGTTGTTTGTTGATGTTAGCGGGCTCAATTTCAAGACTAACATTAGCTCGTGTTGAACTTTGTTAGCACTGTAGTGGAACTGAAGGGGAGTAACATTACATCCTTTGGATTTTCCCACAAATTCGACCAGATTACTCTACATAGAAACCAGTCCACAGACTGTTACAAGCAACTGAGAAAGTGCCTGGGAGTGCCGTAAAAGGTATAATTTTTATAATTTGCATTATAAGCTGTTCATCATTGGCAATTAAATACATTAATACATGGAGAAAGTTACAAAGAGTACCTTTAAAACTACCCAAATGCTAACTAAAACTAAAGGTACTTAAGCTAACCAGTTATAGTTACTTGGTTAATGTAAAAACTAAAATGATACAAACACAATGAAAGCTTAACAGTTTTTGGAGTGAGGTTATATGGGGTACTACTTCATAGTTTGTGTATTACATACAGTTGATGTCAGTCAGACAGGAAAACTAATATGGAAGCTGAGCAATCTACTGCTGAGGACAGCATTTAGCAGTGAAACACATTTTAACCACCTAAAAAAAGTCCCACCTAAAAAATCAATATCAGTTTAAGTGTATGCTATATTAAGAGTATTTTCACCGCTTTACCTTGCCATCAGAAAGCCTGATTACATTTATAGCCAGGTTAAATGTATATAATGTGATTACAACACAAACTTTGATTCACACCTTCAGATGTGAAAAGGCTCCGTTATAAACAACGTCATCATGAGTGTATAGTTTCCTTTCAGTTGTTGTGATACAAACACGCTTACACTTAAACTTGTAGGCAGCTTTTAATCACATCTATGATCATTATTATGTTTAATACCAAAGTCAGGTGGACCAGATCTTGCCCCTCCCCCCACTCTGTTTGTTATGGAGGAGGCAGGCCAGGCTGAGATGGATCGCTGCACAAACAAATGTTTGTTCTGCCCTTCGCACACCCCAGAGACTCTCACACACTCACACACACACACACACACACACACACACACACACGGAGCTGATGTGTGTTTTATTTCTTCATTTTTTCACAGTTTCTTATTGTTCTGGTTTATTATAATGAGTTTATGCATCTACGTTCTTTTGTTTTTTATTGTTTTCTATTTCTAATTGTTTAGATGTTTTATACTATGTCTGTTTTCCTTTTCTATTGCTACTATGCTATTATTTTTTTTATTATTTATTTACATAATTTTTACAGTTTGTCTGTTATGTAAGAAACATCAGTGAACATCCAGACACCCTGTGTGTGCACCAGCTGTCCACCAGTTATTGCAGTCACTGGGATAAATGGGTGGGAAAAAGGGATGAGAGGATTACAGGATAGATAGATAGATAGATAGATGGATGAACGAGTAGGTAAAAAGGGTGGAAAGGCAAGATGAGAGAACTAAAAGATGGAGTGATGAAAGGAAGGACAAAGAAGGGACATGAAAGATGAGTGATGGAGTGATGAGGGAACCAGGAGGCAAGGATGGAGTGATGAAAAAGGCAAAGAAAGATGAAGGAAAGGGGAAATGAAAGGAGAGGAAGAAAGGATGGAGAGATGATGGAAGGAAGCTAAGAAAACAGCTAGCGGAACGACTAAAAAAGAGCTAGAAGAAAGAATGGTGGAAGAAAATAAGGAAAGGATGGAGGGACAACAGGAAGAAAAGAAAGAAACAATGAAAGGATGAGAGGGAGTGATGAATGAAAGAATGAAGCAAAGAGAGAGAAGAAAGAAATGATGACTGGATGAGAGGGAGACATGAAGAAAGGATGAGTGATGGCAGAGGGAGAAAAGAAAAGATGAACAGGGAGACTGAGAAAGGAAAGAAAAATGAAAGGATGAAAGGAGGAAATGAAATGATGGAGTGAAGGCACAGGAAGAAAAGAAAAAGATTAAAGTATGAGAGAGAAAAGAAAGGACAGTGTGTGAATGAAAGAATGAAGCAAAGAGAGAGAGAAGAAAGAAATGAGTGGATGAGAGGGAGGAATGAAGAAAGGATGAGTGGTGGCACAGGAAGAAAAGAAAGGATGACAGGGAGAACTAAAAGAAAGGATGAAGTGATGGCAAAAGAAGAAAAGTAAGCAAAGATGAGAGGAAGAAATTAAGAAAGGATATAGCAACAGTAGGGATAGAAAAGAAAAAAGATTCAGTGATCGACAAAAAGACAAGAAAAGATGAAAAGATGCAAGAGAAAAAAGACAGAAAAGTTGAGTGAAAAATGAAGAAAGGATGGAGTGATGGCAGACAGAAAAGAAAGAAAAGATGGAGTCATGACAGAGGAAGAAAAGAATGACATAATGATAAAGGGAAGAAAATTATCCTCTACATGAATAAAGAAAGAGGGGTGCTGGTGGAGGTTATATGGATGGATGGATGGATGGATGGATGGATGGATGGATGGATGAAATAAGCTGTCAGTCTGCAAAGTGGGGTCAGAGGTCAGGAGGAGGAGGCGGCTCTTTACAAGCCTGAAAACACAGATGGTGGAGCGAAGTCGCCATGCTTCTCATTATCTTATCTTTTTTGTTCTACCTGCTTTCATCTCTCCATCCCTCCATCCTCAGTTAGACGGAGGGAACGATAGAGGAGAGATTAAACTGCAGACTCAGCAGAAGAAAAAAATGAATGAAAGTGCTGCGATGGAGACAGACGAGGTTTAATGAGAGATGGATGGATGGATAGAGGGATGAAAGGAGGGAGGAGAAGGGTCACATGATTTATTCAGAGGTGGAGGCGGTGAAAGGGGGCGGGGGGATTAAGACAGAGAACTGCCACCTGAACCACACACACACACACACACACACACACCCACATGCACGCACAGAGGGTCCCATGGGGCTGGGGGCGGCGGGTCTGAAAGGCTGTTAATTGTCGCCAACACGACTTTAATCAGATTTCAGCCTCCACCCTCATCACACACACACACACACACACACACACACACACATATAGGCACGTGCACACACACACACACACACACACACACACACACAATCCTGTCCCATGGGGTGTGTGTGTGTGTCTCTAAATCAGATTTTGGCGAGGAGGTGTGGTCATTAGCGCCAAGTCCCATATGCTGCCCGCTGACACGGGAGGGAAAACCCCTGGGACACACACTGAAAATCAAACACGCACATAAACACACACCCACATGGACAAAACAAGTCATCCAGACAAACGCTCACAGACACACTACATAGACAACACATACAAATGATAAACACAAAAACTGAACAACACATGTACACACGTCAGATAACACACCAGCAGACACCCTTTCTCACAAATACACACGTGTAATATAAAGGGAAAACCATAAATCTTAGACCGTGAGCACACAAGGACACACAAAGACACACACTATACAAATACACCAAAATACATAATTAAACAACACACTGTGAAAAAAATAATAATGCACAAACACACACAAATACACAACATGATGAAAAAACTAACAAAAAGACATTTGTGAATAAACACATGCAAAAAATACTAAATACAAATACACACAAATAAATAAATATGCATAAAACGACACATGAACAAACTAACACTTTAAGGTAAGAAAAACACACTCATTAACACAAACCAAGGATGTCCTTATCAAGGTTTTTTTGTCCCAGATCTCGATTCCCATCATTTAATATTTGCCAAAACTGAGTCCTGATCCGATACTAGACTTGATGGGTCATGACCTGCAACCGGCCGGTCAGTCTAAAATATGCCGATTTTAAAACACCATCAAATTCCCGGCGTGCCGCATGATTGACATCATGTAACATCAGCGGCGCACACACATGCACATGCGCAACTCTCGGCTTGGGCGATGTGAGGAAGTGAAACATGGCCGGCTTCTCACCTTAATCATTCACACACACACCAAAAGAGTGAAGGAGAAAGTTGTTAATTGTCCGTGTTAAACTGAACTGTGGAGCTCTCACTGCTGCACTGTGCTGCTTGAAACTAACGAGGCGCATGTCCGCGTGCCGAAGATGCGAATGTCCACGCGCTTACTGCCGGGCACGTCCTGAAGACCTGTGTGAATTTTCCACAGGAGATATTTTTACTTTTTTGTCTATTCAATAAATTACCCACAAATACTACACACCAAGAATTATTATTTTATTTATCTATGTTTTTATTTATGGATGCATTTTTTACTTATTTATATTAATACTGTACCTGAAGTTATATTCTGGCAAAAAGTTAAATGTTTCTTAACCTGTGTCACTGTTTTTGTTTGTTTGTTTGAGATGATTATTGAAGAGCTGGTTGTATCTTGGTTAAAATGTTTTAATAAAGCAAAGATAGAAAATATTGCAATATCTTGTGTGCTGTAAAGTGGTTTGAAAAAAATGAAATCGGAATCGGCCAAAATCGAAATTGGCCATCCAAACATTCTGCAAATCGGAAATCGGTATCGGCCCAAAAAATTGTAATCGGTCAAGTCTATCCGATACTGTGTTTCTCTTACAGTTTCTATCCATGTCTGTGAAAACATGGATGCTTCACACACATCTTCCCCCCGGCAGCACAGACGATCTATACACTCAGCACAGTTTCAAGATTAGAGTCGCCAATTCAGTATCTGACCAAATGTCTCTCCTTCTGTTTCTGAGATATGATGCTGAGTGATGGCCAGACAAGTGTTTTATGCAGAACATTATGATGTCACAGTGAAGCTGACCTTTGACTTTTTAGATATAAAATATCATCTTCATCATTTATCCTATTAGACATCTGTGTGAAGAAATAAGTGAATGAATTCTTGAGTCATGGCCAAAAACATGTTTTGTGAGGTCAGACTGAGCTTGATCTTTGACCTATGATGACGAAAATCGAATCACTTCATCATTACATCCAGGTGGACATTTATATCAAATATGAAGAAATTCCCTCAAGAATGGGATGGGTGAACGGACGGGCGGACATATAGACGGACCGATGGAGGATGGACAATCCAAAAACATTATGTCTCCGGCTACAACACATTTTTCACTCCGACCTTGTCACATATTGACGTTTGGTCATGGACTTTCCACGTCCACATATGACGTGCTAGGTACCCTGGGTGCGTTGGTTGATGATGTTCTGGGACACTGTGTCTAGTTCTGCCTGTTACACGCATTGACTTATTATTTTCACAGGAAATTTACCATTTACATACAGTCGCTACAACACCGCAAATTGACATGTTTTTTCCTTCAAAAACAAACACACGTGGTTAGGTTTGGGCAACAAACGCACACGGTTAGGTTTTGGTCGTTCATTCAGTGTTTATTTTCATCGTCTGTATATCTTTTTTTTTTTTTAAGATATTTTTGGGGCATTTTTTGCCTTTAATGGACAGGACAGTTAAGTGTGAAAGGGGGGGAGAGAGAGGGGAAGCCATGCAGCAAAGGGCCACAGGCTGGGCTCGAACCCAACAGCCTTGTACATGGGGCGCCTGCTCTACCACTAAGCCACCGATGCCCCTCGTCTGTATATCTTTTGCATGGATTATGCCACATTATTATATTACTCTTGATGGCTTTTTGCATGCAGAGCTTTTAGTGTACTTGCAGTGGCATGGTGATTGTGGTTGTCTCCTGTCTGCGGTGAAACACCAGCACCATAGACTTCAGCATATAACATAAACAGTCTCATACTGTGTTTTAATGTCATTGATGACATGTGATGTTTTGCCAAGGGAGGAGTGCAGAGTGGAAGAGAGACACACAGTGGAGAGCTGATGACGTCTGCCACCTGTGTGACAGCTGACGTAAAACAACTGATGAGATCAGGTTCTATATAGCTCAATAGCTAAAACTTTTTTGTGATCACATTTTTCTCTATAGTCTTTGCAAAGACTCATCCCATGTTTTACAGATTTTGTATTGTCTAACCCTCCTGGCTGGCTTACGCCAGGGCCACACTGCCAACGAAGTGCTGCGAAGCGCAGCGCACCGAAATTCTCGCGCAAGCCCGTTCACATCAGACGCGCATTTCTCCACGCCGGTCGACAAGCGCTTCTGCTCCCAGCTGTTGTCTCCATCACATTTGGGGCTATTTTTCCATCAAGGGTATCTCTCTCTGTCTGCCTGTGTGTGCCCCAACC
>NC_065516.1:3277703-3293523 GCF_006386435.1 Epinephelus moara
TCCCTACTTCTCTCTCCTCCCCTCCATCACTCACTACATCTCTCTCCTCCCCTCCATCACTCACTACATCTCTCCCTACATCTCTCCTCCTCTTCCTCACTCCCTACATCTCTTCTCTTCATCACTCCCTATCTCTCCTCCCCTCCACCACTCCCTACATCTCTCTCCTCCCCTCCATCATTCCCTACATCTCTCTCCTCCTCTTCCTCACTCCCTCTAACCTCTCCTCTTCATCACTCCTCCATCTCTCTCCTCTTCATCACTCCCTAGATCTCTCTCCTCCCCTCCATCACTCCATACACTCTCTCCTCCTCTTCCTAACTCCCTCTACCCTCTCCTCTTCATCACTCCTCCATCTCTCTCCCCTTCATCACTCCCTCAATTTTCCTCCTGCTCTTCATCACTCCCAGCATCTTTTCTTCACTCTTCTCCTTCCCCAACCCCTTCCCGTTTCCTTTCTCCCCTTCTTTCCTTATATTTTCCCTCTTACACTCCCTCCTTTCTCTTCATCATTCCTTATTGCCTCCCCTCTTTTTTATCTTCATTGATCCCTTCTTCTCACACATCTTCCCCACCCTCCTCTCGACTCTCTCTTTCCATCCTTCCTTCTTTCTCAATTCTCCTTCCTCATCATTTTCTTTCCTCTCCACTTTTTCTCATTACCCTTCCTCCATCCACCCCTTCTCCCCTCCTGTCTCATTTTCATTTCCTTCCTATCCTCATGCCTCCTTGTTCCCTCACTCCTGTCTTTTCTGTCCCTTTTCCCTGTCCTTCCTCCTCTCCAACTCCTCTCTTTCCTCCTTTCCCCCCTCTCTCCCCTGCTTTCCTCAACCCTGACCTCCTCTCTGTTTTTTATGCATCCTTCCTTTTTTCCTCCTCCGTTTCGTCTGCCCTTCCCATCTCTTTTCTTTTTCCCTCTGTCCTTTCTCCTCCCTTTCTTTCTGTCCCTTCCTCCCTCGTTTTCTCCTTTTTCCTCATCCCCCCAACCTGAAGTCCTTCTCTCATCCTCTTCACTTTTCCCTTGTTGTCTTCTTCCTAATCCTCTTTCTCAGCTCATTTTTATTTCCCCTCCTTGTCTGGTTCCTTCCTCGCTCAAGTCTTCTCTTCCTCCTCATTGCTATCCCTTGTTCCTTTTTACACTAAGTCTATTGTTGGCTCACTTGTCATTTCACTATCCTCATTCCTTCCGTCCAACATTTATGCTCCCTCCTTTCTTTCCTACCTCAGGTCATCAATATCTCCTTTCCCCCCTCCTTTCCCCACTTCCTTGGTTCCCTTATTTAACCATTTATGCACCATCCTTCCTTCTTCATCCCTTTATCTATGTCCCTCCACTCTTATTTCCTTCCCTCCTCCGTCCCCCTACCTTGAGTCCTTCTCTCATCCCTCTTCAATCGTTTTCACTTTTCCTTTGTTTGCGTTTTCCAAGTCTTTCTCCTTCTTCTTTTTTTACACTCAGTCCATTGTTTACTCACTTCCGCCTTCATTTCCTTTTCCTTTTCCAACTTCCTTCATTCCCTTCTTTCATCATTTATCCTCCCTCCCCATCTCTTCCCTGACCCCTCCCCTCTTCCATCCCATCCTCCCTCACTCCCTTCCCTCACTCCCTTCCTTCGTTCCTCCCTTCATTTCCCTGATCCCTCCTTCCATCCCTCCCCTCTTACGTCTCTCATTAAGTCTCCCCCTCGTCACACTGAGCCCCAGGCAACACATATGGCAGTCACGCTTCCACACCATTAAATAACACACACACACACACACCAACTGGTGTCCCCTGTGGCCCTGTCCTTTTGGAGAAGAGGTCCTGCCACTAGTTTAATCTTCCCTCCATCCTCTTCCTATTGTCTTTTCCCTTTCCTTCCTTCCTCACCTCCTTCCCTCCCTCCATATTTCCTTTCCTTTTCCCAGCTCCACTCCTTCCATTCATTCTTTTTCCTCCTTCCTCCCTCTCTCCCCATCATATTAACTTCTACGCTCCCTCGCCCCCATTTTTCCTCCTCTTTGCAGGCTTTCCCTCATTGTCTCTCACTTGCTGTGCTCCAGAAAAAAAGTGTGTGTGTGTGTGTGTGTGTGTGTGTGTGTGCGTGAGAGTGTATGTGTGTGTGTGTGTGTGTGTGTGTAGGGGATTGGGTGGGTGGGTTGGTGGGTGGGTGGCGGTGGGGGGGGTGAATGAGTGGTTTCCAAGGCAACGAAGCCACACTGCCGCAGTGGATACGTAGGGGAGGTGGAGAGTGTGAAGAGAGTTGAGAGAGTGAGAATGAAGCAGGAGTGTGCACGTGAGAGTGTGTGAGTGTGCACGTGAGTGTGCGTCCCTGACAAACTTGACCCCAGCAGTCAAGAGAGTGAGCGAATTAAGGAAAGAAGAGGAAAGAATGAGTGTGTGTGTGTGTCTCAACACTATGAATGTCAAGAGCATTGCTGCAGTGCCAAGGGCAGAGAGACACTGCCAATGTTATCTCTCTCTCTCTCTCTCTCTCACACACACACACACACACACACACACACACAGTGGGGAGTGTATTGTGAATGAAGTGCAGAGCGACATCATGTGTTCAGCTACAACTGCTGATGTGTTCAGTTTTCAATGAGAGAGAGTGAGGGATGAACCAAGAGATGCGAGAAAGACGGAGAGAAGACGAGATACAGCTGAAGAGAAACCCTCTTCATATGAAGTCATGATTTGCTGAGACATGGTTTATCTCAAGGTTCAGCTTTGTTGTCGTTATATAATACAGGACTGCACCATGAAATGCAGTTGCAGCTCCCTCCATGCCCCACACACAGATCATGTATAACACAAATAACCACCGCACGGTTGTATGCCTCTACACACCAGTCAGGTTGCAGTTACAGTTTATATCCAAAAGGGGTTTTGCAGAACATTATGTCACAGTGACGCTGACCTTTGACCTAATAAAAAATATTATCACTTCATCATTTTATCCTATTAGACATTTGTGTAAAAATATTGTCAAAAACCGTTTTTGTGAGGTCACAGTGACCTTGACCTTTAACCAGCAAAATCTAATCAGTTAATTTTTGAATCTGGGTGGACGTTTGTGCCAAATTTGAGGACAGTCCCTCAAGGCCTTCTTGAGATATTGCATTATCTCAACCTTAGACCACTAAAATCTAAACAGCTCATCACTGACTCAAAGTGGATGTTTGTGCCAAATTTGAAAAAATTCAATCAAGGGGTTCTTGAGATATCGTGTTCATGAACAGATGGACGGACAACCTGAAAACTAAATGCTTCCAGCACTGCTATCACAGGTGCAGAGGCATGAAAGTACGCAAATATTTAATAAAAAAAAAAAAAAATAGAGGTCATCAGGCAGTAAAAGCATATGAAAGTAGCTCATAGAGAATGAATTGAAAAGGGAAACTAAATTAAATTTGCGAGGAAGATCAGGGCTCTGAAACCCATGTAATTCTCAGCTCTACATGCACTGGTGCAAAACACTTGGTATGAAACATATATCGTGTACAGCACATTATTCCCAATAAAACATCATTCAAAATATAATAAACTGTTACATAAATGATGTCAGAATGTTTCTATTTTGTAAAATTCAGACAAAAATGTTTTCAATAGATTTAATACATTTAGAGCCCAGTCACAGTTATGATAGTCTGACATGGCCAGACTTATTTCCGCAGCACTGAGTCAGCACAAGAGAAAGGTCCCGAATCACTGTTCATCTTTGTGTTATAGGGGGAAAAACACTCTGGGTTGTTTGTATTTCTTTAAACCAATCACAGTTGTCTTCAGCTGCTCTTATCCCAGGATGCAGTGACAGGGCTCTTGCAAAACAGTGTCAGGGTGGAACCTGTTTTGGTGGAACATTTGCATGCGAGGAGGCGAGCACTGTCATCAAAATGGCTCTGCAGATAAAAAATGCCACAAACAGCATTAGCAGTCGTGTGTCACTGTGTGATTCAACTTTTAGGAATAAAAAAGACAAACATAATCTAATACTCAGAGCCTTAGAGGTGAAGCCTGATTCTACTTTAGCTCTGGAGGAGCTCACTGGACCCATTGATGATCTGCTGGCTGTGTGTTGCTCTGACAGAAAATTATTATGACGATATCACAGAAGCTCATGTGAAGTGGAACAGATCGGTACATTAGTGAAGTAACTGTCACTGGAGCGGAGGTGCTGCTGCTAGAGTTAAAATGTGGCAAATTAACTGACCGTGTCACAAAACAGATCAACATCGGGCATGAGAGTCCTGTGAGTCTGGACTTTTCCAAGGTGAATTCACAAGCTGTTTATTTGTTGCAGGTCTTTATAACAATTCACTGAAAGAACAAAAGTGGCATGCCTTATGCATGATCCAAATCTTTGTCAAAATGTGCCATTTTAAGCGTGTAAGCTAATAGCTTGGAGGTTGTTGTTTCCTGTAGTGAAGGGTATGTGGAAATGGTTGCACGCAGATAGTGGAGGGAAGGGAGAATCCCGGCCTAAATTGTCAGCTAATGGCAGAATTAAAGCCACAATCAGTCAGACTATGGTCATGGTACCGTGAGGTCAAACTGGCCCCAGGAAGGAGTTGTCAAGACAAGTCACGTGTCATATCTTTTAGAGTATTGAACTTCAAAGAACCTTTGTCACACAAATACAACGTAGTCTCTTCAGTAAGAAAACATTTGACAACATATTGGCTAATAGTATACAATGTTTTTATCCCTAAAATCAATTATTAAAAAACTGTGACAAAGACATGTGGGACGTTTCACAGTGTAAAAAAACTTTGTTGGACAAACTGTGACGAAGACACTGTTTCTAGATGAGCTCAAAGATACTTTTCAAAACTAAGACTGTCGTTTACATGACACTGTATTATAAAACATATACAGGAGACATGCCATTCCCAAAGTGTTTTTTTTCCCACCCCTGTTCCGCTGTGATTAGACGGCTGGGTAAAAAGTGACAGTGAGGAGTGCAGTGTTTTATCCAAAGATTAACTTTTTTTTTTTTTTTGACTCTCAGTGACCAAGAATAAACCCCAATCATGCAGGCTCAGCGCAGAATAGGTGTTTGTTGCAGAGTGTAAATATGCAGTGCTCAAGTCCCATTACAACACTGGCCTTGGAAAAAATAGAATACTTTGGTGGACGCAACACTACCAGGTAGAGTGCACTCAGTGCACTGTGGCTGATTTAATTAATCTAGAGGTAACGTGCAGATTTTTTTCTCCCATCAACAAACTGATTGGTTGAAGAGTGGGTAGACTTTCCTTCAACCAAGATTTTCTTTGGCCCTACAGCCCTACATGAATGAGGACTTCTCAATTAATGACTTTTTATTATCACACGAGAGGGAGTGATGTTGTACTGTGATATCGTCACGGCTGTGATTCGGTCATAGGCACGAGGCCGATACGAGTATAACATCACAAGCTCGAGTGTGATATTGCTTTTATACAACAGTTCAACAGTTAAATAAGCAAGGCTGATTAAGAAATGTTGAAAAATGAGGACAAAATAGATAATTTAAGCATTTTATTTGTCTTCCGCCAACAAAAATAGTTCCCTCAGGACTCCGCTGTCACCGTTGCTATGTAACGCAGACATGGTGCGCCAGGCACTTACTCTTTATACACATTTATCTGCACATTTCCATTAATTGTGCAGCCGGTGAAATAAGTCTCTGGTGACTGCATGGTGGACTGTCGCTTCACAGGCACAGCCGACTCTGCCTTCTGATCTGACAGTATGTTGCTTTTCTCCAAGTCATTGAGCTCCGCTGATGAAACACTGACAAACCTGGATGTGTGCTCAGATGGATTCAGCTTCTCCTCTCCCTCATCTTCCTCTGATGACCATTCATAGTTCAATTCAAAACTTATTTTAGGAAATAAATCCATATTTTTGGCTGTTTGACAGTGGATGAATTAATTAGCCTACAACGCAACTGCTGACCTAACTGACACTAACCGTCAGTTTTGATTTGATTGTTGATTGCAATCAGCTGTGAGGCGGAGTGATACATACACAGTGAAATAACCGTGATGTTGTACTCCAATATCATCACGGTTTTACTGTCTCTCGACCAATCAGATTGCAGGACCGGAACTAACTGTTGTATAATGTTACATTGTGAACAATGAATCTGTGTTGACATCAGCTGGAGGAGGGCTAGTTAATGTTTAGTTTAGTTTAGTTTAGTTTAGTTTATTCACACATCATCCAGGAAGTACAATACAATACATGGTGTATACAACAAATATTTTTTACACAGTCGGATGTGTGAAAAGGGTCATCCCAAGGAAGCTATTTAAAGCTTTTAATAGGGGGCCCGGTTTTCCATGAATATAGGATATTGGCCAGATATCCTTATAATATGGACAACATACAGATAGATAATAGACACACAATAAACAATAGACAATCTCAGTATTATGGTTACATTGGATTTGATGCGAAGTACAGTAGCAATGTTAACCAAGAGAAATTAATAGATGCAATAAGATACAGGTATTCATTCAATTATTAATCAGCACATTAAACATATATTGCTAGGAGTTGAATTTTTAGTTTTGCCTTGAAGATGGAGATAGAATGTGACATTTTTAGTATTTCATCAAGCTCATTCCAAATCTGTGGTCCTCTGCACACAATGCTGAAGCTAGTACATTTTTGTCTTCGTTTTTTTCCAGTGATTACATTTTTATTCCTGGTGGTATAGGTGTGCCTAGGAGCACAGACTGGGATGAGGTCACATAGTTTATGGTTTAGTTTGTGGACAGTCTGGTACATTACACAAGCATTCTGAAAGTAGTTGTACTCATTAAGCCTCAGAAGATTGTAGCGGTGGAAAATCATTTTAGTGGGAGCGTTAAATTCAGACCATGTTAAGGCACGTATGACTTTTTTTTGGAGTATCTCAAGCTTTTGTAAATGAGTTGGAAATGTGTTATACCATATGATATTGCAGTATTGTAAGTGAGGTTCAAACAAAGATTTGTACAGAATGAGAAGTGCAGAGAGTGGAAGATAATGTCTCAGCTTAAAGAACAGAGCAGCATATTTAGACAGTTTAGTTGTGAGATCATCAATATGTCTTTTAAAATTAAGGAACTCATCAATGTGGATCCCCAGGAATTTTGTAGAGCCGACTCTTTCAATGTTTTGTCCGTTTATTTTTGGGCAAATTTGTTTAATGTCATTTTTTTTATGAGAGCGGAACACAATGTAGTTTGTTTTATTGATATTCAGAGAGAGTTTGTTGCATTTAAACCATGTGTCTATTTTCACTAACTCACTATTTATGATTTGTTCAAGTGTATTTGGATTTTTGTGGGAAAAAAACAAGTTTGTATCATCGGCAAATAATACTTTATGTAGTATGGACGAGGAATTAACAAAGTCATTTATGTATAAGATGAAGAGGAGCGGCCCTAAGATGGAACCCTGGGGGACTCCATGATTGATGGGTTTGTATGATGATTTGTGGTTGTTAATGAAAACATATTGATGTCTTCCGAACAGGCAGCTGCGGAACCAGTCTAGCGCTAGGCCTCTAATACCATAGTGTTGTAGTTTATTGATTAGGATGTCAATCTTAATGGTATCAAAAGCTTTGGACAAGTCCAAAAAAATGCCAATACCGTAGTTGCCTTTGTCAATTGCATCATGGATTTTATCAGTTAAGTCAAGTACTGCCATATATGTAGTATTTTCCTTTCTGAATCCGTACTGGGATGGGACAATGATGTTTAGCTTGTCAAGATAGCTGTTAGCAGCTAGTTGACATGAGTTGTTAGCTGTTAGCAGCTGGTGGCCACAACTAACAGCTCACAGAGGTTGCTCTGAGTTACATTATGATGTGTTTAAGCTCTATTAAGTAAAAATGAGTATTGGGTGAAGGTAAATTATAACGCTGTCATGATGTGTTCAAATGTAATCTTATAAAATGTAGTATTTGGTGAGAAACCTCAGGAAGAGCAACTGAGGAGGGATCCCTCTTCCAGGCCGGACAGACGTGCAATAGATGTCGTACAGAACAGATCAACATAATAAATCTAGAGTAATTCATATGACAAAATGATACATAAAGAGAGGGAGTGACAGAGAGAGAAATTGAGACAGAGCCAGAGAGAGATGCAAGGCAGACAGTAATGATAATAGCTTACAACATTAATTTAAGTAATATTCAATATTTCAATATTGTAGATTTCTTTGTTTAGGTACAAACAAAGGTACAAAAGGGGGGAATAAATAACTACACAAATTAAATAACATAAAAACATCAGTATCACCCAAAATTTCAAAATCGGTGCTGCCTTTGTTTTTATATTGGTCCCTATATATTTCTAAATCTCCTACTTGTGTGGTCTCGTAATGTTTATTTTTTTCTGCTCCTCATTTAAATGTTTTTTGTCATGTCTTTAATGATGACTCTGATGAAGGCCACAAGCCAAAATGTGTAGGTCAAACAATCAAGTTCACCTGCATACTGCAAGTGTTGCTGGAGTTTGACCTCTTCAGACTTTCACAAGTAGGCAAAGCTGTGTCGGAAATCAGGACTAAGACGCATCTCTGACAAATTGCTTCTGACAGTTTTTGTTATTTATCAGCTGACGGCACTAAGCTAGGGGCCAGTTTCTAGGATTTGAGGACATTTGAGCCCTAACCTAGGACCTTTGTTGGGGGGTCCTGGGGAACCCTCCCTTTTTTTTTGATGAACAAGCTCTATTTTGATGTTTTTTATGCACTCTGGCACCTTATTTACAAGTTAATAAAATCCCAGGGTCACACAAGCAGCTCACACAAAATTCCAACATTCAAACTGGCAGGTCAATAAGAGTATTCAGAGAGAGATAAACATAGAAGTTTTTACTATGACGTGTCAACGAGTATACGAGTCATTAAACTGTGTGATGTCAGAATAAATGATTCTGTTTCTCAGCACCCTACAAATCAACCTAATAAAGATGTTTTGATGTCACTGAGATGTTACTGAATGAATCTGAAGTCTCACAACATCAACACTAGTGTGTGTGTGTGTGTGTGTGTGTGTGTGTGTGTGTGTGTGTGTGTGTGTGTGTGTGTGTGAGCTCTATGTCTGCAGGTGTGTGTTGTTATTGTGTTTGTGTGTCTGATGGAGTCTCTACTTCCTCTGCCTGTGTTTGGACCTCAGCATCAATTTAACCTCCTACTGCTTCTACTGTCAGGAGGAAATGCATGGAGAACAGAATCTCACACACACACACACACACACACACACACACACACACACAGTAAGGCACAGCCAAAGTGTAAAATGGCCAAAGGCGCTTCCATCTCGCTGTGTGTGTCCTAAAACAGTCTATTTCAGTCATGGTGCGTTGCAGAAAATGGATTCGGACGTGTGCGTGCACACATATACACACACACAAAACACACCTGCAGACGTAGATCTACATGCACAGGCACAATGAGAGAGAGAGAGAGACAGGTGAGCAGTGAGAGACAGATCCGTTCAATAATAGAAGAGGTGAAAATGACAGATTTCTGCAGTAAGAAGGAGTACTCTCCTCCTCCTCACTGCATCCTGCCCCTCCTCCTGATCTGAACTGCAGCTCCCCCCTCTGGCAGGGGACTGAACTGCAGCTGCAGGACAGACTGATGTCACTGTTTGCAGGGTTCAGGGGTCAAATCCAGACCTTTAAAACGGAGTCTGGAAGTTGGGTTTAGTCCAAATATCAAAGCTAGGCAGTCTGTGTTTGTGACAAAGAAATATGAACTCTTCTTTATGGATAGATCTGTTGATTAGTTTAAAATGTCAGGAAACAGTTTCTCACATCTTCAAATGTCTTGTTTTTTTCTGACAAGCAGTTCAAAACTCCACAAATATATTACACTTACAATATAAAAAAGGAAATCATTATATTTAAGAGGCTAAAAACTAACCTTTTTTTTTTTACATTTGTCAATAAGAATTTAGTTAATGACTTACAAAAACAGCTGCCTTTTAAGTTTTTGTGGATCGAGTAATTATAGCTGCTCTATTATAATCACAAACGGCACAGCTGGTAGATTATAGGTAAACTAAAGTGACTTGTTCAGGGTGCAGAGTGAGGCACTGACTCTGGATGAAACGGCTAACAAACCAAGATAACTGGATTCAAAACATTTGAACATTTTTAATATTCTACAAGTAGGCCTGTTGCAATAACTACTCTTGTTGGACAATATATTGTCCCAGAATAAAAATACAAAACTTGAAAGATATCTAAGGGACAGAATGTTGAAGATGTGAAGATGCTCTGGTCCTACACCGCGACGTCTTACAGAGGCTTAGCCCCCTCAGTTGTATATTTTTTTACCCCCTCAAAGTAACGTTGCATACTGTTTTGACCTGAAGAAAATCAACCTGCTCACACATGTAGCAATTTATGCCTAAACCAAACAGCAGTCAAACACAACCCAACTTACTGAGTGTACAGGCAAAACATGGAGCATGCCTGCATTACAGTGTTCTGAAAATCTTTCACCTCACATTATCCACATATAGAACACCTCATATAACTCCAGAGGGAAACACGATTTCAGGAGTGTAACTACAATTACTGTACAACATAGAATCACAGACTAAACTGTCAAAGTAATCGAGGAAAACTTTTTTTTTTAACATTTAGAACTACAGATTGTGTCTTAGCTTTGCTGTTTTTGTTGTTAGTCCAGTCAGTGATCACCATCACTGTTGACCTGCATTCTCAGGGGACAAGTCTGCAGCCAGCTGACCTCTCTCTGCTGCCTTTTATTGCACAGCCTATGTCTCCATGCTTTGTACAAATTCTGTTGGTTTGGCATGTTGGAAAATCCCTTTGCCAGAATAATTTAAGGCTTTTGTATTTGTATGGTTGTATGTTAGAGCTGCGTTGTCCATGTAACTAAAACAGAGTGGGAGGAGATCGAGAGACAAACAGAATATGTCAATTAAAATGCATAGAAGCAGCAAATACGGCCCTACTTCCATTTTGAGGCTACTGCATTTTATGGGAAAAAAATGCCCCCTTGCACTTTTTAACAGCCCCCTCAGTCACTTCATCCTGGCACCTGGTCTGTGTCTAGTGGGAGGAAATGTGACTTTCAAATATCCAAATTACTTGTAAAAAAAGATGTAAACTTTTACTTTTCTCTAGGCAAATTTAAGGGTCAGTTCACCCAAATATCCACATTTCCTTGCCTACGTCTTGTAGTGTCTACCCACATTCTTTTGGCCAGGTTTTGATCCATCTGTGTCTCAATGGTTTGAATATTTCTTTGGAAGAAATTTAAACTGTTAACAGGGAGGTCTGAGGACTGTTCAGAAACATGTTTTCAAACGCTTTGACACCCCGCAAACGAAATATTAAAGTTTCGGCACTAAAACTTTTTGAGTGGCTGAAAAACACCAGAGCGTAGGGACTTTTTTTATTTATTAAAGGAGGTTGGTGGCTGAGGTGTCAATTTTTTTTGACCCTTCCAAAAGCTACAAATATTTCTTCTTAAGCTCTCTCTGAGTGTTTGGCAGAAAATGCATGACCCTCCCTACACCATGAATTAGTTAGGCCTATTAGATTTTTAAAACCTAACCTTTGATGTATGAAAGATAAAAGTTAAAAGTTGAAGATGAAATCCTGGTAGGGCTGTAGTCAACCAAAGAAAATCTTGGTCGACTGAAGTCGTACATAATCTTCAACTAATCAATTAGTCATGGGAAAAAAACATAATCTGCACGTTATTTTTACTTCTGTGGTGGTGTGTCTGTGTCACTCTGCAGTTACACCTCCAAAATGTTAGTCAGCGGTGGAGGACTCTGTTAAGTGCTGTAAAGTTTAGTTGATTCACAGCACACATCAAGCATAGCTTAATAGAGACAATTTCAAACACAAGTACGCAAATTGGCTTCACTATAAATCGCAGCATTCACAGACAAGCACTTGTCTTTATCTGGACACATTTCCCCCACCATTACAACATGCTAATGTTATTAGCGTCAGCCTATGGCATTTTACATAGTATACATTAGCCTAGCGACGAGCAGAGATTTCCTCTTCTCATATGAAGCCAGGATAAATCCCGAAGTATAAATCCCTAAAGGATAGATCACACACAAGACTTAAAATGCTATTCTGGTGGAGGCTTTACTGTCTTCACAATTTATTGTTCCTTATCTGTGAAATACAAGTAAATACAAGCTTCATTTCCACTGAGGGAAATGGTGTCAGTATACAGAAACAGATGGGAGGTCTGCGTCACCGCAACGCTGAGCGTGAGGGTGGGTGAGTTAAACTTTGTGTTAACAAAGGGGGTGTTTTGAAAACACCCCAAAAGGGTGGAAATAATGGATTAATCCTGGAAAGCTATTGATGTAGCACATTTCTACTTATGAAAGTAACACGCCGATTATTCGAGTGAGAATGAGAATTTGGTCGGACGAGAGCGTATCGACTAAATAATCGACCAGGAGACTACAGCCCTAAACCAGCCCTAATAATCAATAATAAAGTTGAAAAAAGTCATAGTTTTTCACTCCTGCCGTGCTCCTGGTTAGTTAGTGCATATTTTTTAAGACACAATTTAAATTACTTAGAATAATGTGATTTTAAAATTTTAAGCCCATATTTGGTTATAAAGATAAATAAGATACCTAAATAACGTAATTTTAGCGATTTGCGAACATGCTTACATTGCCAAAGTTTGGAAGGCAAATCACCAAAATTTGGAATTCAGATTTTCTTTTAAAAATAATACAAATAAATGCAAAATAAAGGCATTAAAACCTGTATGCCCCTCACTAGTAAACTGACCCTTTAAAAAACAGTAGAAACCCTTTCAGTCTTCTGCTGTGAAGGTTGAGGGTTTAGTGCCTTGCTCACAGACTTAACCTTCAAGAAACAAGCCATATATACACGTATATATACACTAATACACATGCTCGCTTCTGTACAACCTGCCTCCACAAGCCAAAACACACAGACAACTTGAAGAGCGAAGAGCGTCAATATAAAGAGACATTTTCTTAAGTGAGTGTTCACACACACACACACACACACACACACACACACACACGTGTGGTGGGTGTGATCCAGCTGCTCTTTGTGTCTTAAAGCATGTATTATTGATCGGAACAAGCAGCGGTGAAGTGGAGCGCAGTGCTGCAGCTTTGTTGAAGGGCAAAGCTGCAAGTTAGCCACTTAGCAAGCTGACACGGCAGGGGGTGGGGGGGGTTCACTATGAGTGAGAGAGAGAAAGAGAGAGAGGGAAAGAGAGAGAGAGAAGGGGGGGAATGTTTGTACATGTGTGTTTGTGTCCTGTCACTGTAAACGTGGGCTGGATCTTTGTTTTGTTTGTGTCCATCTGTCAGACACTGTTAGATAAATCGGCAAATCAGTCCCTGACCTGTGTGTGTGTGTGTGTGTGTGTGTGTGTGTGAATGTGTGTGTGTAAGAGAGACAGAAAGAGATTGAGAGATGAGTTTCTTTATTTTACTGTCACATTTATGTTGAGTTTTCATTAAGTCAGTGATACATTAAAGACAGCAAGCAACCACACGTCAGTCGTGAGGCAACACCACCAAAAACCAGAGGTGGAAGAAGTACTCAGATCTTCACCTAATGTAAAAGTAGTAATACCACAGTGTAGATATACTCTGTTAAAAGTCCTGCATTCCAAATTTTACCTTTATAATAAAGTGCAGTATTTGCATTAAAATATTTTTTAAGTACTAAAAGTACTAATTATGCAGAATGATATAAATTATATTATTCAATTAAAATTCTTGATGCATTAGGCCGCGATCAGACAGAGCAGGTTTTAGCAGCCTGGGGCAGCTTTTTTTTTATTGTTTTTTTTTATTGTTTTCACTTTAGGCACCTCGCATTTTTGCAGGAGTGCCTTGACCGCCCCAAGCTGAAAAACTTCAGCTCAGAGCGGAAAAAGTGCCCAAAGTCATTGACATTTTTTCACAACGTCCAATCACATTAATTGAGACGGGCCTTCTGTGCAGCAAGACAGCAAGTGATAGCGTACAGTGTGAAGCCACGGTTAGCTCACTTTCAACGCTGTCATACGAGGCAAGCTGCAAGACATATCTAAACAAGCTGTAGCTTCAACTACTTTCTAATATTTTACTAAGGGTAATTAGGGCCCTTGAAGCCTTGAACTTGAAGCCTGGCCTTAAACCAACTCTCGTCCAGGCAAAGCCCCTTGACCAGCTAAGGTTCTCTAATCAGCTCTTTGATGAGGCGATTGCAGTCGGTGATGAACAACTGCGGTGCCTGGCTGTAAACACTATGTCCACCTTGATCTTGTGAGATTATTGTTGCCCATTTGTGCATGACGTCAGATCAAGTCAGGATCAGAACTAACCCGCATGCACTGTGTGACAATCAATGCTGATCATCTCAGTGCAGGTCTGACTCATCTCCAATGGGCCTATCATCTAAACAATGCCCCACATTCGATAAACGGTTGTGATTGGTCGGTTGGAAATGTGTCGGAATAGGAGGGAGGCCAGATGCATCTTCCAGAGCAAATAAAACATAACGATTCATCTGGTTCCCAGGCTACATAACTGGCCAATAAAGCTAATTCCTATTCCGAACCATGGTTGGCTAGTTAACATAGCTTTCATGGACACCAGCACAAAACATCATCAGACATGAACAAGAGATTAATACTCTTCTGTGGCAGAGAATGCTACACATGAACCTGCAGATAACTTCAGCTTTGAACAGCAACAGTAACCACTGTCAGAGCAGGGCTATGACTATTTACTGAAACTCCTCCACACACAACAGAAGAGCCTCTACTAGAAGAGCTGCTACAACACAAGTACCCACACCGTCACATTCCATCACAGCTGCAGGTGAAAACACCACTCCTCTCTTTCTAAATTCAGTGTAAAGTCATTTAAAGCCCCTGAAAACTTGGTCAAGTTTTCATCTGAAACATGAAATATCTGTGACTAAATCAGCATCAGTCAAGTTTGAGTTGAACTCATCATCTCCATGACAACTGAGCAAACTCCATCCGCTGAGGAGGACCATGAGATGCAGTGAAAAGCTCCATAAAAGGCACGTATTGTGTTGACACTGTTTGTAATGAACATATACAAACAGATCAACACTTGCACAAGAGCTCGAGGCAGCAACAGATGAACACTGACCACAGGGAAACGGACATCAGCCTTGTTCTGACCTGAGTTAAGCAGCTCCTGCTCCATCACTCCGCAGCCCAGCACCTCCATCCAGTCACCCTGGAAACGCACCTCCATCTCAAAGGAGGGGTGAGTGAAGGGGAAGTAGCAGTCGACCCAGCGGACCTGCAGGTCTGAGCAGAGGAGGAGAAAAAAGAAGTATATTTTACTAAAGTGAAAACCTAAAACATCTAAAGTGACTTCTTGCGTGTCTCAGGTGTCTCACCTTGTCCGAACAGGTGAGTGACGAGCCGTGTCAGAGTGTGTTTTAGGTTGAACTCCAGCAGCTTCACAGCCTCCAGAGAGTGAGTTTCCTGTTTGTGAGGCGTCCTCCGACCTCCAGTCTCAAACAGAGACAGATCCTCACTGTGCTGCACCTGAGAGAACAGCTGGAGACACACAGGAAACAGCTGGAATGCATCCTGGACTTCAGGCTCAACTACTACCGCTGTGGAGGTTTAGACACATTTAATCACTCAACACATAACCTCCAGGGCCCGTATTCACAAAGATTCTCAGAGTCCTCTCAGAGAGCTCCTAACTTAGCCTAAAAATTCCTAGCAAGGAATCTTAGCTTAAGAGTGATTCAGGAAGTTTCTGAGAGCAACTCTGAGCAAGGAGGGGACAGAAACGTTTATCTTAGTGAG
>NC_065516.1:3293955-3313899 GCF_006386435.1 Epinephelus moara
TCTCTTAAGGCCTAAGATGCTTTGTGAATAACTTTTATCTTACCAAGGGAAAATTCTAAGAAAAATCTTAGAATTCGAGGAATTCTAAGATTTTTCTTAGAATGACGTCACTAAGAGCTACTTTTAGTCTTAGTGACGTCTTTGTGAATACGGGCCCAGGTTCTCTCGGTAATGCACTGTACATGGATTAAAGTTTTAAGTCTGTATTTGACTGATGCACAAACATTTCACTGCACAAACCTTTTGTTCCTCAAAAGATGAAACCACTGGCCATCTATTCTTTAAATGTTAAATGCTAATTTGTTTTGGTCAGATATTCACAAATGTTTGTCACTAAAAGGGATGATACATGTCATTTAATTACGGTGATGTAGTTTATTATATGGACAACCTGGATGAGAACATTTCTAATAATGTTAACTTTGTTTTGTTTATTTTGGGTAAATATATTCATACTTGTAAGTGGAAAGGATACAATCCCCTGTTCACTGTGTTCATATATAACTACTTCAGGTCATTAAAATATATGGAACAAAAAAGGTAATACTAAAGCTAAATCCCCTTTTACACTGCCAGATTTTCTGCGAATGTTGTGCCGTTTTGCCGGCAAGCTACGAGCGTTCTTACACACAGAGGCGGAATGGCGAGTTGATCTGTGGCGCCCAATTTTCCACCTCGTAGGGTAGACATATTGGCGGAACCCTTTAAGTTTAAACAGACCGAGGCGGCCTTCCACAACGGGAGGGGCTGTTGATGACTTGTGGGAGGAGCTGACGCTGCACGTGCGAGCCACTGGCGGTGGATAAACAGGAAACAGCTGATAGCAGGAATTAGCGAGCAGCTAGTAGCAAGAGGGAAACGCAAACCTGACAGACACTGTAAATATGAGCAACTGGGGAGACAAAGAATTGCGCGCCCTCCTTGTCCTCGCAAACCAAGAGGCCATTAACCGTCAGATGATGGGGACGGTGAAGAACTGGCCGATTTACGAGAGAATCGCTGCCTGACTATCGCCGCCACACATTTTGTTACTTGCTCACGCCCCCCATTGCCCCGAAAAAGGCACATTCTGTATAAACAAAAGTAGGCAGGCGGCATTTTGCTGCACTCCCTGATTTTGTTTTTATACTGCCACTGCTGATTGGGCTTTCCTGCAAATCTGCACAATTCCTATCTAAAAAGGGCTTAAAAAAATCTCACAAATCAAAGTTTAGGAATGATTGGGCGTTGATAAATGTGGCAGCTGTTCTGTTCTTTGAAGCTGATTTGGTGTGTCTGGGCCTTAAATCTGTTTGCACTGATATTGCATATCCATTTTCCAAAGTCAAAGTAACATTAGGAAAAACAGCTAGAAAAGAATACTTTGCAAGATGGCTAAGCTGTTGGTTGTAGTTAGGATTGCCACATGTTCTGGTTTTCTTGGGATTGTTCTCTTTTTTTTGAGCGTCTGCCCCAGAAAATGTCTATTATTTCTTAATTCAGAACTTCAGAGTTCCAAATAAAACCAGATTCTTCGACTGCTATTCTGTTTTTTCTTCTTTACGATCACGTGTCTGTAAAAAGGTAAAAATGCGTAGAACACAGCGACGACTGGCCATATGTCTATACTCTTTATAACTGGTAGCAGAAGTACGGAAGTTTACCTTATCACCTAGCGACTGCTGCACAGGCTGTCACTGTCTTAGGTAGGTTATCCAATTATTTCACATTATTTTGTGCAGTTAGTTGGCTACTGTATTCCCTGCCGTGTGAGACCTTTACACTTCATAAGTGACACATCTGAGTGCAGAGAATTTTTTATTTTTAAAGCCCCTGACCAGATGTTGCAGTTAGGTTACTCTTGTGTCTCGTGCGGCTGTTGGGATGATTAAGATGTCTAATGTCAGTTCTGACAAATCACCGCGTGCATCTAAAGTCTGAATCGCTCTGAAATGACTTGACAAAAATAGTATGTAGGTTTCTGTAATTTTTTAAACTTCATGATCAGTGATCAATTACTTTTTCAGGTCTGTGTGTCTGTGTCCATGGCAACCCGAATCTTCAACCGACCTAAATGAAGTTATGCGTTCCTGTTTTTGTCATGGACAAAATGCTCTGCATCGTGCATCAAATGTCAGTTTTTCACAAATCAGATGTGGTAGCCCAAATTGTAGTTTCCTTTGGCATATCTGAGACTCGAATTTTTGGGGGTTGTCTATGCAAATGTTGAAGCTATTCCAGATGCTTGGCTAGCATCTTGCTAGTGTGTCTGTTGGCCTGTCACGTGATGTCAAACAGTCACAGTTTCAGTAGTGCTGGACTCAAACTGATGTTAGATGAGAGCGAGATGGAGTCAAAAAACTATCACTAACTGTTAATGTCAGAGAATAACTGAAAATAATTAATGCTAATAAATTATGTTGGATTCTAATTTCTTAATTTATGGGCTATTTGGGATTTTTTGGGTAATGCATATATATAAATGGATTATTTGAATACTGATTGGACACTGATTACGATACCAACAATTGAAGCTTTGAAGCCTCAAAGCATTTCAATCAGCCTGACAGTTTATATTGTTTTTGGGTGAACTATTCCTTAAAGTTAAAGTTCTTCATAGTGATGAAGGCTCACAGGCAAACACTGTGTGATCCCATTAACTAATTTGAGGAATGAAAACATGTTAACTCAAAAATGGTTGTCATTTTCACATTTTAGATTTTGAAACCTAGCATTATTTTACCTTTAACATATTTACTTATTGCTAATTACTAATAACAGCACAGCTGGAAGGCTAACCATTAATATATCTTAATCTTCTTTTTATGTATGAAACATTTGTAGCTCAAATCTAGTCTTTATATTATGTCTTATATTATTTTTGTTTATTAAATAAAAGTTTACAATAGGAGGTAGCTATAAAGCAGAAAATGATTTTTATCTTATAAAGTCTCACTCTCACAGACCTCGTGGTTGGAGAAGAGTCGGACTCCCTCCATCTGGTGGAAGACGGGGTAGTGACTGGCATCGATCTCGTCACGCCTGTAAACATCTCCAGCCAGTAAGAAGGCATCCAAGCCGGAGCTCACCAGCTCCCTCTGGTGGGCGGAGGTGTGGGCACGGAGCATCGTTTTCCTGGAACATTGACATATTTGTTTAGTGACACATTTCTGATATTAAACTAGTTTTAATGTGATGAATCAGATTGACAGATTGCCTGGTTTGGAACATGCACTTGTTGCATTCAAGTCGTTCTTCCAAACCCTGACATATCTTCTGATTTTTCCCTTTTTAAAGTATAGCTGAACAGCTTTGAATTGACAAACAACTGAGCAGTTTTTGCTGGATAGTGTGACATATGATATGCTTTGTGAAATAAATTCCTATTAAAAACCAGTGGAAAACATCTCTCCATTTCCAACCAAACCTAGACATCTCCTTAGATTTTGCACTCAGCAGCAGAACAAGTATGAGTCAACAAATTGTAATTGTTTAAAGGATAAAAAACAGAAAACAAGCAGTGCAGAAAACATACATTTTTATTTACTAACTTCTCAAGTCGAAATGTTTGCTGATTTGAAGCCGACTGAAAAGTCTTGGGTCATTCTTATTCTCTCCTCACTACGTTCTAAATTCTGATTCTGACTCTGGTAAATGAACTCACTGCACACTCTACAGTTCTCTACAGAATCAAAGGACTGTACGTACTTACAACGTTGAGGTTCTTGTACTTTGAGTATTTACATTTTCTGCTACTTTATACTTCCACACCCTTATGTTTCAGTAGGAAATATATTACTTTTAACTGCACTACACTTATTCCACCGCTGTGTTTACATGTTACTTTGCAGACAGATGATGGCTGAAAACTTTTTTTTGGCTTGTGACATCTAAAAAAAACAGTGTGTAGTTTTCAGATATCTCTGAACTGTTGTAAGTTCTATCAAAGAGACATTTCCCATCTAAACCTCTCACATAGTTTCATTTAAATGACTGTTTGAAGCCCAAAAGAATAAATTATCTAATATTTATTTAAATTTTTTTTAGAGAAAAATCCTCAAAAAATCTACATAGATTTGTGTATCAGAGCTCTTCTTCTTCTCTCCCATTAATTACGTAACAACCCCTCAGATTTATCTGGTGACCCTTTGGATCCAGTGAACTAAGCCAGCTTACTGTACACTCATTGGCCACTTTATTAGGTACACCTGTTATTATACTGCTTATTATCACAAATAGCTAATCAGCCAATCATGTGGCAGCAACTCAGTGCATTTAGGCATGTAGACATGGTCAAAACCACCCTGCTCTGTATCAGTGATTCAGGCTGGTGGTGGTGGTTTAATGGTGTGGGAGATATTTTCTTGGCTCACTTTGGGCCCCTTAGAATCAACTGAGCACTGTTTATACACCACAGCCTACCTGAGTATTGTTGCTGACTGTGTCCATCCCTTTATGACCATGACGGCTACTTCCACCAGGATAACGCACCATGTCACAAAACTCAAATCATCTCAAACTGGTTTCTTGAACATGACCAATGACCTCCACAGTCACCAGATCTCAATCCAGTAGAGCACCTTTGGGATGTGGTGGAACGGGAGAGTCGCATCATGGATGTGCAGCCGACAAATCTGCGCCAATTGTGTGATGCTACCATGTCAATACCGACCAAAATCTCTGACGAATGTTTCCAGCACCTTGTTGAATCTATGCCATGAAGAATTAAGGCAGTTCTGAAGGCTAAAGGGGGTCTGACCAGGTACTAGGAAGGTGTACCTAATAAAGTGGCCTGTGAGTGTATATGAAGTGTATTGGTAGCTTCAAATGACCAAAACAGGCGTCCCTCTAAAGGAACATTCTCCTGGGCAATATGCTGCAGTTTTACAAAGAAGAAAGGGGTAAACTAACAGACTTCTGCATCTCGGTTCATGCTCATGTCATTCCTAAAGCTTACGACAATGCTCAACAGGTCCCTTCCTTAAACTTCAAAATAAAAGCATTTCCGGTTTACACTTGTAATACTGAAATATTACTATCAGTAAATAAACTATTTGTTTTCTCCCATATTAAATGTAAATAGCATGTTTTTAACATTTTATTATTTTTAAACCAAAAACGTGAATTTCATGATTTAATTTTGAACTTAACAATTGACAGCATAAAGTAAGAGCTACAACAGTAACATGCTGCTCCAAACTGATGATCAGTATCAACTGCCTAATAACAAGTAAAATAACACATTTATGTCTGCACAATGACGGGAAGTCAGTGATGGTGCATTGTGGGATACTTTAAGTCTTCTGTACTGTGTTTAATTCTCAGTAGACCTTCTGACAACAACACACAACGTCAGTAGGAGAACACACAAACTCCAACAAGTTTTCAAGACTTTGATTTGTTTTTGTCGAATTTCAGAAACCTCTGAGTGACATTCATCAACAGACCAGCACATTGAAAAGTCAAAGAAAAGACATCACTACAGATGCATTGTGGGTGCTGAGCAGCGCCGCTCACCTGTTCAGGTAGTAGTTATCTCCTCGCTTCCTGCTGGGATGGCCGGGCGGGATCAGCAAGCTGTCAGTCATATGATATAAAAGACTCACTTCACAAATCACTGGGAGAATTCACTGACTCAAAACATGTTCAGTGAAATGTTTCAGCAACTACAAAAGAATTCTGTCTTAATAAAGACTCTCCAGATGTTCACGTCATTTCAGTGAGTTCACAAATCAAAACTCTCAATATATTCACTCACCTCCTCTGTGAACAGAACTTTGATAGCATTTATTTCTTTCTATTTTATGTGTCTGTGAAAGCTTATGTTCGGCCTAGTCAACCAATCAATCAATCAATCAATCAATCATAAAGCTGCTGACCTGTCAAAGTTTTGCTCCACGGTAACCACCGGGCTCAGGTTGTCATGGACAGAGAAAAGTGGGTTGCCCCAGCGACCAATGTAGGCACTGTGGAGGAATGGAGAGAGCTGTGATGGCTGATAGATTAGCAGACATGCAGCGTAAACAAACAACAACAAAGACTGACACAAACAAACAGCTTCACAGAGAATCCACAACCTGAATATATCTTAAAATAGAGAGAGGCATGTAACTAACAGCCACTTAGGTCCTGATCACACAGAAAGTGTTTTAGCAGCTGAAGGCAGCTTTTTGTGATTGTTTTTAATAAGTGATGCTTTTTGCTCACTGTTTTTGCGTTGCTATGCGCCTCATGTTTCTGCGCTCTAGGCACCTGGCATTCTTGCCAGAAGTTGAAAAAACTTCAACTCAGAGCGGAAAAGCGCCCCTCATCATCTCAGCTTTTTTCCCATTGTCAAATCAAATGAATCGAGAGGTGGGCCTTCTGGGGTGGTCTCGACAACAAGTTTACAGTTGGTAAATAATGGAGGAGACACTGATGGTAGCGGTTGCTGGATACCCAGAGCTATACCACTTCATTCATTTTTGCTATGCTCAGCCCGATGACAGACATCTTGTCCAACTGCCCCAAAATATGCCAGGAAATGGCAATCATGGAGGCAAAGCTCCTGGACCAACTGGTGGTACTCCCCATGATCCATCCTTTTTGGCTCAGGCTTGATCTTTGGCTCAGGGGTTGTGTAAATTACTGTGCTACTGGTTTAGCAGCTAACAATGGTCTGTAGCTTGGCAGCTCATTCTTCAGCTTGATGGTCGTCAGTGCTTTTCGCTACTGAGTTAGCTGCTAACGAGAGTCTGTAGCTGCGTGGCCGCTCATTCTGTACCTCAGGGGATGTTTGCGCTTTGTGCTACTGAGTTAGCTGCTAACGACTATAGCTGCGCGGCAGATCGTTCTTCGACTCGGGGAGTCGTGTGTGCTTTGCACTACTAAGTTTAGCTGCTAGCAAGAGTCTTTCCCTATGCAGCAGCTCATTCTTCAGGTCGGGAGGTGTGCATGTATGTGCTTTGTCTTACTGAGTAAGTTGCTAATGAGTGCCTGTCATTGTGCAGCGGCTGGATCTTCAGCTCAGCTCCTTCAGAGAACATGTCTCCAGAATCTAAGAGCAGAGAATACTGCTCATTTTGTCCTAATTTTGAAACCTAATTTTATATACTGCCTTTCCTTGAAAACTTTTTGCCTCTCATCCAAGATGCTTGTGGAGTGGCTGTTTTGTTTCACCAATGTACAAATCGGTGCATTCCTGGCTGCACTGAATTGCATACACTACATTACTCTGCTGATGTCTGGGTGTTTTGTCCTTGGGGTGGACAAGCTTCTGTCTCAGTGTGTTACTGGATTTAAAGTGCACAGGGATGTGGTGTCTGAAAATCCTCCTGAGTTTCTCAGTTACTCCTGCGACATAAGGAAAGACAATGTTGTTACATTTTTGTGTCTCTTCCTCTCTGTCTGCTCTGGGTCTTTTAGAGGTTTTTGCAAAGGCTCAGTTAGGGTAGCCACAGGTTTTAAGTGCTTCCCTGATGTGTTTCTGTTCCTTCACCTTCCCCTCTGTCCTGGTGGGCCCAATGATTCAGTGTCCTGATGACTCCCAACTTGTGCTCCAGTGGGTGGTGAGAGTCAAACAGCAGGTATTGGTCCATGTGTGCTGGTTTTCTGTACATCTCAATGTTTAGGTTTCTGTCCTCTTTAATGTGTACTGCACAGTCTAAGAGGGGTAAACTGTGTCCTCTGAAAACCTCCCGTGTGAATTTGATGTTGGGGTCCACTGCATTAATGTGTTCCGTGAAGGTTTCCAATTCCTTAGTTTCGATTTTGACACAGGTGGTTAGAGCTCTCTTCTTGACGTCTTCCATGTAAAGGTTGGCCACTACAGGGGACACCGGTGAGCCCATAGCACAGCCGTGCTTTTGTTGGTAGAAACCCTTGCTGTACTTGAAGTAGGTGGTGGTCAAACAGAGATCCAGCAGGTCACAAATGTAGTCTGGGGTGAATTTGGTCCTGATAGGAAGGAAGCTGTCTTGTAGCAGACATTTCCTCACTGTCTTATCTGCTTCTTTGGTAGCAATGCAAGTGAAAAGTGAAGTGACGTCGTATGAAACCATAGTTCCAGTGTTACCTCTTTGGTCTTGTTGGTAAAATCCTGAGAGTTCTGTACATGGTGTGGAGTGTTACCAACCAGGGGAGCTAGGATCATAGCTTGGTGTTTGGGGAGGTTGTACGTGACTGAGTTGATGCTGCTGATTATGAGTCTTAGTGGTGCTCCTTCCTTATGTATCTTGGGGAGTCCATAGATGCATGGGATGGCCTCACCAGGGTAAAGTTGATAATACAGTGGTCTGTCAATGACTTAGTCATTTTCCAGTTTTTGTAGATAATCTATGGCCTTCTTTTTGTAGCCACTGGTAGAATCATGCCACAGTGTCTCGTGTGTGGCTGTGTCGCTGAGAAGGAAACGTCTTCAAGAAATGCAACCAAGTCCAGTTGCCTACAATATAGCACTATAGCACTTTCCATGACCTGGATGACTGAGAATCTTCAGCGACAATATTTTTAATTATTCAGCTTTGGCTGGGTGGTTAATAATAAATTTTTATCTGGTGTGACAAACTCATTACACCTTTATTTTTGCTTTGACCAGACATCAATGAAAGTATCTGTTGATCAAGTTTTCATGCTGTTTGAAAATTACCTAGCAGCCCTCAGGTGTCCTCAGAGTGTGCTGTCTTGCTGCTATCAGAGCACAAAGGCTTTTCTAAAGAGTAAAGTTCACGACCTGTGAAATGGCAGAGCCATAAACCACTGTCACACAACACACTCAATGACTACTTAATGACTTATTAATGCAGCATTGATGCGCCCGCTGCTGTGCGAGTTGGTTTTTTATGGCGAGTGTGGAATATAACCAGCAGCGTAACGATATTTTACTGCAGCAAACTTTTACACCCGACCGTCCCTGAAGACACATAGAGCCTGCGGAGAGAGTCAGTCAGCAGTTTGTACTCCGAAAATACAGAAAGAGCTCAGAAATATGAGATGTGGAGACACAGCAGCAGCTGATTTAAAGCACAACCTGGGTTTATTTGGAAGATGAGAACACAGACACACTGAGGACATTAAACAGGGGGTCGTGTGAACATTCACACCTCAAGTGTGAAGATTCACATATAAAGACAACAATAGAACATTTTTTAGCTCACTGCAAATCTGACATAGTTAAAGGAATACACCACCTCCCTAATGACCATTTGTATATCAATTATGCACCTCGTGTTACCTTGAATTCATGAAGAAAACTTTGTCCATCTCACATGCCTCCTCAGTGAACCAAGAATCAAAAACAGTTTAAGTGAATTTAAGTCATAGGGGTCCACATGTAACAACAACAAAGCTATATCAAACATCAATTTACCAACTCCCACACAACTTGTGCAAGTATAATCCAAGACTCATTTATCGTATGCTCAGTATTTCACAGACGGCCCTTTTTGATAGAGAACCGCTGAAAATTAATCTTATCTATGCTCTCTTCAAAGCCAGACTCCACTGACAAAAACAATAATTTCAGCTCACTGAATATAGGAGCTGCTGGTCTACCACTGCCTCGATCAGTTTGTTTGTATTATTGTGTGACTTTGGTGGATCTCTAGTTAGACTAGCACAATATCAGATTTTCACACGATTATTATGGCCTAAAGAGTTCATGATAATGATATCATTGTGATATCTACAGAAAATTTGAAAAAAATAAATAAATAAATGCTTTCAGTCATATTCATCTTAAACTTTGTTTGTTGTGTGTTTTGTTTATTGACACAAATGAATTACACTCAAAATACTAGTGCAGGGAGGTGCAAAGAGAGTCTGTAACCATAACTGTACAATGAGCAATTAAACTTGATGAATGGTGAGAGGGCAACAAACAACAAAGCGAGAGCAGAAACAAACAGGAATGATTAAAGAGGGGCTGCATTATTTACACAATAATGGGACAACTTTGCCCTCAGCGGGCTGTGTCGATTCCTGTCGGAACTGACGGGGGCAGTATACACGCATCAGTCTGTGCCGAGGACGAGCACCGAAGAACGCCTGTTCTCCATTGTCTTTGCTAGAAGCAATGGCTTCTACAAGTGCTAGAGCTTAGATCGGGCCCAAAAAATCCAGCCTGACCCCACCCAAGCCCGTGCACGTTCTGTCAGAGCCCGGCCTGGCCCTTTAACTGTAATTATGAGCCCGAGCCCGAGCCCGGTTTAAACCTGACTTTTTTTAAGGATACGAACGTGGACATTGAAGGCTGAGTCTCGTCTTTCTTTCCATGGCAAGCCTTCATCATGTGCCTCTTAAGTGTTGAGGTCCCCGTCTTTTTGCTGTCATATACCAGCATCGCGCTGCACTTGGTACACCTTCGACGAAGCCGACACACACGTTGTCAACATCGATCACTCACATGTGCGCGGCCAGTGGCGCCATCAGCGTCAGAGAATCGTGGAAATTCTCTGGTATCGGTATCGGCTACTGAAATACGGGTATCGTGAGAAGCCTAGTGAGATATAATGTAAGATATAATGGTTATCATCAATACCAAAATATTGGAACACCCCTAATCCCAACAAATCTTTTAAAACATCAAAGTCACACAAAAACACAAACAAACTGATCAAGGAGGTGGTAGACCAGCAGCTTCTGTGCTCAGTCAATGGAGTTTGGTTCTGATGAGAGCATATATAAGTTGCACTTTTGGTTCAGTTGCCTGTCACAAAGGGCTGTCTGTTTTGAAGTACAGAGCATACCACTGGATAAATGACACTTGCATTATACTTCACATGTTGTATGAGAGCTTGTAAATTGATGTTTTGATATAGTTTTGCTGTTGTTAAACCTGAACCCCAATAACTTAAATCCATCAAAAAATGTATCTGTTTTTTGGAGTCTTTGTTCACTACAGAGGCATAGAAGAAAAAAAGTTTTCTTCAAGAATTCAATACAACAATGGGTGAGTAACTGATAAACAAATGGTCATTTTGTGGCTTAAGTGTTCCTTTAATGAGAGTCTACAGTCATGCTAGGAGATGAGAGAAGGTGCACTGAGGCACAGTGGTGCTGTGAGCTAAAACATCAGCATGCTAACATGCTAACAATGACAATGCTAACATGCTGATGTTTAGCAGGTATTATATTCGCCATGTTTACCATTGTAGTTTAGAATATTAGCATGCTTACATCTGCTAATTAGCACTAAAAACAAAGCCAAGGCTGAGGGGAATGACAGTAGTTCTGCAGGTTTTGGTTGCTCATGTTTGTTCTGCTTAGTACCAGTGATTTTTCAAGTATTGATGGTCAAATATTTGATATTTAACAGGTAATGGTGCCAAATCTGCACTTAACACGGTGGAGGACTTCATCTTTACTCAAAACGTACCTGTAGAAGTGAGCTTTGATACGTTCCTTAATCAGCCATAAAGGATGATGAGATTGGTTGTGGAGGTTACGTCCAACTTTGGCCAAGATCTTTGGTGTGACATTGGTGAAGTCATCGCGAGGATAAGAGTTGCCCAACACCTCCACCGAGTCCTGTCCAATCACATGCTGTGGGGCGGGTCCATCTGTGCTGAGGCGTCTGCACGATGCTGCCCTGCCACTGGCTAAGAGGGTTGACAGGCAGCAGCGGTGGAGCCCAGGGAGGGGCGGGGACTGAAGGAGGGGGAGGAGCGAGGACACGGAGGTGTTGCAAAGTCTCATGATGACTGGTCCATGGAGCTGCAGAGAGAGAGACATTAGAAGTTATAATAGCATTAGCATTAGCATTAGCATGTGCCTGCGGGATAGAAACCCACAGACATGAAGGGGAGAACAAAGACAGAGGATTTTTTAAACATTTCACATTTCTGTTTTGTTGAACATTAATTGTTGTTACATTTTCGTTTTTAAGGTCTTGACATGTTGTTATACCTGTAATAAATGTTGGGTAACATTAGTCATGTGAGTGTGTGACTGTCCCAGGTGCAGCAGTAGTGTCATGACAAACAGAGAGAGGAGCTAAGTGAATCAACATGCTGCATGCAGCGCTACAATGAAATGAGATTTTACCTGTTTAAAATAGCCAAATTTGAGTGAGAAAAGTTGCAGTGAATGGACACAATTGCACACTTGTGCAGAATGCACAGGGATTGGCTGAATTTGCATTACCTGTTGTGAGTGCAACATTCCAGAGAGACTGCAATATTCTCTCTCTTTTAACCCTATTTTTGGTCTCCACCAACTCCTGAGGCAAATATTTGTCTCTTTAGCTGCTAAATGCTCCACCATGTTCGACAGCTAGTCTCTGACTGTGTCTGTCTGCAGTTTGCTGCTGAGCAAAGACCAGTGTCAGTGCTCGTCGATCAGTCAAAGAGGCTCAGATTCATCATTTCAGTTGGACAGCGGAGAGGGAAATGAGCAGGGTGTGAGTCGGAGAGGATCATAAAAACAAAACACAGCAGCTTCTCAGTGGAGGTCAGACGAGGTGACAGCTACTAATTAGCTTATAATTGCAGAAATGGGCAAAACATCAAAAGGTTAGTAGACGCGCTTTGTTTCATGTTTTCCTCCCTGTCCTTTTCTTTCTTTCTTTCCATCATTCAACCTCTGACAGAAGACAAGACAGTCGCCCTTTTATCTGTCCCACTCAAATATTTGTCCACACACACACACACACACACACACACACACACACACACACACACACACACACACACACACCCTGAACAAGACAAAGGGGTGTTGCATTGCAGTGGCATTGCAGCAAAATGGATTATTGTTCCTAAATCCATGAAGCTTTTACCTCGGCTCTGCTGCTGGTGTCATATTATACTGGACTGGACAGGGCAATGCTGAGGTCACACACATACACACACACATACCCACACATACACATACACACATAATACAAAACTGGTTCTTGGGTAATGGGACATCTGAAGGTCATTCTGACTTTAACAGGAACATAAAAGTAAAGTATGTAGAGGCATAATTTGAGCTGACAGCAGTAAAAGCACAGACAATGACCCCTACAGGCTACAATGATCTTTACACCCCACAATATGTTGATAGTTGGAAAGACGGACTCAAGATTTTTTTTTTGTGAAATCCAAAACTTCTTTCTCTGAAAAGCATGAATATGTTCAGTAAAGGTCACGGCAACTCTGCCATTATTTGTCTTGTGTACAGAGTTTATAATTTGTCCGAAGACCGGCACTAAAGCAAAGGTCATGTAAAGACCAACATAGACAGAAGTCCTCTGCAGAGCACTGATGTGTTAACAGGGTTTCCTGCAGTGGAGGCGGGACACATCGCCTGAAACCAACACCACCTCTGCTAACAGCATAAAAATGATTACACTATATAAGGTATAACATCAACCACTATACCTACTACACTTACTGCTTTATAATGGTTAGAAAAGAGGAGCAGGACATCTCTTCATGTAACAACTAAAGTGACTTTTACTTCCTGTATGGCAACAACCTTGTACATCTGAATCACCCAGAGAGCACACTTTGTGCTGATAACTATTAACATGTGTTGTAAACAGTTGTATGTCAACAATGTAATCTTACATCATGTGACTGTTCAAAGCAAGTCCATGGATATAACACACTGGGGGGGTGATATTTAATGAGTGTCACTTTTAGCCATCTTTTTGTTCTTTCAGTAGAATTTTCCATCAGAGCTGGAAGGGTTTCACACTTACAGATTTATAGATTTTAGAAATCAATCTATGGAGTCCCACAGGGAAGCGCTTTGTGTCCCCTTATTTTTCTAACACGTGAATAACTTTATCCTACTTGTGGTGACATTTTAATTGTAAGCTAATAATTCTGGTCACAAGTAACGTCTTAGAGTTATTCTTAAGATGTTTGACTTTGAGCAGTTTTATTGATAATGATTTAAGTATTAATTGTGTGAATTTAATCGCAGTATAATGTTGTTCGGTCAGCTGACCTTTATCTTTATATCAAGGACCACAATGGGCCTCCAATTTGTGTAAATGTGTGTGACTCTGGCTCAATCCAAATACACCCCTTGCCCCTCCCACTCCTGAGGACCTGGAGGACCCTGATACAGCAAGCCACCGGTCAGCCAAAGTTCATCCTCTGGGGAACAGCCGATTTAACTGAAACAAAGCAAGTTGTTAAGATTCCTAATTGACAACCTAACCAACATTTACATTACTGTCAGTAACTCATTTCAATGTCATTTATTTATTTTTCAAAATGCCAACGACTTTACATATGAAAGAATAATTATCCAAAAAACATACATACACCATACACCGTATTCCCAAATATGCTCCTATTTTCATTTAGGGGCAAACAACAACTAATTAATCGCCAACCAAACAGAAAGGTCTTTGAATAAATATTTCATGATATTTTTTGTTGCAGATAGCATTTCATGCGTCAAGATACACACAGGATTATGTATGTAATTTTTAGATTGATCATTTTACATATAAAAAAATATGTCAGAAAACAGTATAAAAACATCCATAACACTTTACCAGGGTCCAAGGTAACATCTTGAAATATGTCTTTGTGTCTGACAAAGAGTTCAAAGTTCAAAGATGTTCAATTCATATTTAAGCAAATCAGAGAAAAGCAGCTGTTGTTAAAGAAGGTTTGTCATTTTTGCCTTTGTTTGTCACATCATTTCAGCTCTAAACAATCTTGTACGTCTGATCAAAGACCATCAGGATTAAAACTTTGATGACCAAATCTTCAATAATAATTCAAAACCCATGCAGCCGTCACAGTGCAGTGACAGACTCTGTGGACCTGAGAAATGCCTGATGGTCTGGAAAAGGTGAAGAAGCCCTTCATCTTACATGATGAGAAAAGGTCATGTGACATTTCCAGACAATATATAGTTCGACCTGCCGTGGTGTACGTGATCCTGCAGTGTTGTGCAGCTGGGTGAAGGTTCAGACCGATTTAAAAGACACTAACTGAAATATAAAAAAATAAAATATCTCATCTCCATCTCAGCTCCTCGTTTCATCTCACTGGGAGTGACTTCTTCCCAGCATGTAATCATCACCATATGTCTGTTCCCATGGTACCAAACACCACCACACATGCACATATGGACGCCAACGCACACGGACACACATGTTCAGTAAATACACACATAGTGTATGTCTGATAAACTGCAGAGAACTGGAGCTCAACAAAGATGGAGACACAAAGTGAAAACCTCCATTGCTGACATATGATCCAACACATGTGTTGGTTGGTTTTAAGTATCTTTGAAAATGTAAAAATTTCAGGCAAAATTAAACACATTTGGATTTCTGCAAAACTGCAAAATGATACCAAACCAGTGCAGCAAACTGACCAACAACTCACAAGAACTTTAAGCTGGTTCTTGTTAAATATGAACTTGCAAACACTGACAGTGTCACATCATTAAACAGATCTATTTTGAAACAGTGATTTGTAACAGACAATTGATGTTGTCTAGCTGATCGGGCCATCAGATCAGAGCACATATATTTTGATATTTAATTTGGAGGACTTGTTGGTCTTTTAAAGGTCCAGTGTGAAAGATTCGAGGGAATTTAGTGGCATCTAGTGGTGAAGATTTGCAGATTGCAGCCACCTTTGGATTATTCAGCTCCCAGTGACAACTTACTGAACAATGAACACTGAGGGAATTCTAACTAGGAGAAGTTTCAGCTGGTTGCCACTAAATCTGCCAACATCTTACACTACGAATCTTTAAGATCCAGAGGTTCAGGAGGTTTTTACCAGGAGGCCTAATTTTTCACAGAGGCCTCTTCCTCTCCAAAACAAAACAGCCCAGGTGATTTAAACTGATAAATGCACTGAATAAAGCAGTTTCATCTTTACAAAAATAAATACATTAAAAAAAATACAGTGTTTTTTCAACTCTCCTGTTGTGTAGTTGCTAACTACAGTGGCCAACGCAAGAATGTGAAAATGCGAATGGCCCTTTCTAAAGCCAGTGATTGGTTCATCTCATAGGCTGTATAAAAAGAAGGACAGCATGACAGCTCCCCAAAAGTGAAGCCAAAACATCTTGATCACCCCCTGGTGGCTGGCTGTAGTATGTGATATAATGGGACACGGGCCAAACTAAAAACTACAACTATAAGTACATGCCATTTCAGGGAGTTTTTAATCACATTGATGTTTGTTCAAGTGTTTCTGATAAGTTTGGTTTTAATTAGTAATTTGATGTTAAAAAAGGGAGATACAGGTCATGATTGACAGCTGTGTGTGCCAATTGGTATGCTTACCATCAGTGGCGCTGGTCGTGACTGGTTGGACAGGTGTACAGATGGAAACTCAATACCAGCAGCGATTGCATCTGCGCAGACTCTGGCTCCAAATGATGTCACCACTGCGCCAGATGGCAGGAGAAGCATCAGGATATTTTGGCTTCATTTTTGTATAGAATGGGTAAGTGGAGATGTGTTGTCCATCTTAATATATTGGCTCTTTTGCCAATATCCAATATGCCGATATATAACAACTCATTTGACCAGTAACTGATACTGATATCAATGTATCTACCTTTTTCCCTATTATTTCAGTGATCATCAAGTCTCTTCTTCTGACATGCAGATACTATTGTGCATCCCTAATACAGTCCATGGTTTTTCCATTCTGGGCTACTGTAGAAACATGTTGGTGCAACATGGAGCTCCACAGACGAGGACCCGCTCCCTATGAAGCTATAAACGGATCATTATAAGGTAACAAAAACACAACGATTCTTATTTTTAGGTGATTATACACTCATGAAAACATATTCAATGCATAATATTATATTTACATGATAGTATTCATACACTATATATCCCCCTAATTCTTCACACTGCTGACACACTAGGGCGGAAAAATGGAAATTGTGGAGGTAACAATGTAACCCAATATGTTTCTCTAAAAAACTGTTTGCTCTCTGGCTTGCTGCATGCAAGGGAGGCCTGAAGCTGTATTAACGGGCCACTCCAGCAGCAATCTAACAGCACTATAAATAATATTTATTAAAGACAGCAGAAACAAAACAATCCATTTTGCATCAGGACTGTAGTGTACTGGTTTTTGATTTAGCTCTGGAAGTTGAATTGAGAAATACTGTTGGAGATGAGGATGGTGTGCTGTCATGCTGATTTAATCACGTTCTAAATGTCTAATTGATTGATCAGATTTCCTGGTTGCATTTACTCCTTGTTACAATATTCTTTGAAAGAATGAACTTATTGCTTTGAGTTGAGTTTATATGTCGTTTTTACAGTAACATCTTGTGATTCTAGACTGATCTGATTGAAAACTTTTGTGTTATCTCTTGTCACTTTTTTTCAGTTTTAACTGTTTAAAGTCAGAACATCTCTCACAGCTTTCATAAACAACAAGCTGCAGAATATTAACTCATTTCAAAAGGTCAGAGGTGACACAGACCTGCCTGTGACCCTGAAAGCATTAGATCTGAGAGCAGAGCTGCAAAAAGAAAACAGAGAAGAAGGAAATCAGAGAGATTTTTGAAGAGGAAAACGATCACATGGATTTTTTAAACACAGAGTGGTGAGGATGAGCAAATGAAAATATTAGATCAGATCAAACTTTAATGAGTCCGGCGGGGGAGGCTCTGGCTTTTGGTTGTTTATCGGTGAAACTCTTTGCACGTCTCCGCTCATATCTGTTTTTTATGTGTGATGACAGAGCTGGGACTACATGAAGCACGAAGCTGCCACATTTATTAATTTTCACACTTTCACTTTTTAACCCAGAACATCTTCACTAAGTATGGTTCAACACAAAAACACAAGATGACCTTGGAGTGGTGTCTGGTACAGTCAGTACTGAGGTTTTGTTCTCACTGTGATAGAATATAGAGGACCAGAGGTGACTTTATCCAAATGACTCAATCTATAAACATGTGGCACGAATATTTAAAAGTCAAATGTTTATTTTTATTTACAACTATGAAACACTTTATTACTCTACCACACATTAGAACCTACACTGGTCTCTACAGAACAGTTGTGCATGTTCTAAAATCCTTAATGTGAGCATTGGCTGCTTTTCTCTGTTTATAGCTGAATATCTTTGAGTTTTGTTCTCCTATCAAACAATACAGGACATTTTAAAATGTCAACTGGCCATTTTTTACAATTTTACTAAACAATTAACCAGAAAAAAAATAACTATCTACAGTGATGATATTTATGGGTGCGCTCATAAATCCAATCTGACACTCTACGCTGAACTGAGAGTGCTGTAGTTCTATTCTATTTCTACATGAATTTACGAATGTTTCACTCCACTCTACACTCTGCTGCTCTGTCTCCTGAGACAGATTGCCCAGGGTGCGCTCTGCCTCTCAGAGAGCGTGGTGCTCTGGGAAACTGAACGGGACATTCCAACAGTGCTTTGAATTTACAAACGGTCCAATTTGTGCCAGTTTGTGAGTATATCCAAGCGCACCCTCTATGTTAACAAGATGAGGTCAAAGCCTTTGTCAGGACCATGTATGAAAGAGGGCTTTTAATTTGAAACAGAAGTGGTGGTATTCACTCAATCATGGACTATGCCCCGCTGTTGTGGTCAAGCCCAAAATTTCATGCATCTTAAAATAAAGAACCATACATTAAGACATAGTCACACAGCAGAAGGGAGCTGCTTTCTCTGGAGCTGTACCCACTGATCATTGAAGACAACCCTCCTCTCTTCAGCTCCAGTCGTGGGGATGTGACTGGTGGAGGCTGATTACAGATTATAACAGAAAATATTGAAATGTAAATAACTGGGGATTATAACTTAGAGAATGCCATTATCAGAGCCAAGTTTCTCCAATGATGATTGTTTACAAAATGTCCTCCGGGTGCTGATTAATCGACCAAACCAAGTAATTGGTCTCTCGTCATGTCAGTGGAGGCACTTGTCCCAACATAACAGGGTTATTGCACAGAGGTTGTTCCTGACACTGTGACTGTTGATAAGGGTTTATCATAGTGGTGGTCTGTGGAGAGAAGCTGTTCTTGTGTTTGGGTGATGTTAGTTACCAAACCATAGCAAACACTGCTAACACCTTAGCAACCAACAAGCTAATGCACAGGAAACACTTGTAACACTGAGGCGACTATTTAGCATCCATCTGTTTGGCAATGTCTCACTAGGCAGAAACAGATTATTGGGGACCATACAACTTTAAGAAGTGTACACATTGACATAGCAACATCAGATTCATGGGGGAGGCACCAAACAGCAACTTCAGGTTATTGTTCATCTGTAAAACCTCCTGATTCAGATCCTTCTCACGACTCTTTAAAGAGCTAACTTGAGGTCTATGTTCATGTAGTGATCCTCCAGACTTCATCACTGCATGTCAACTGGTCACCTTCGAACCATGAGTCATATTAATACAGAACCAAAAAGAACTAATAGAGGCGTCAGGTATGAAACATGACAGATTTGTGTGCAGCAGAGGCAGATAGAGTGTAAGTAGCTCTGGAGGAAGTGAAACATGATTCATCATGTGTGAAAGTTGCTGAGAAAATCCCTTGTTTTGTTGCCAAGAAGTTGTTCTGACTAACCAGCATGGCACCAGCCAACAGTGAAGCTGTGATGTGACTTCTGACGCTGCCAGTCAGCTAAAGGTGGCAACAGAGACGCCGCCAAGGACAAGCTGCAGCCTGCCATCCAAAATATAAAAATAAAAAAAACCACAAAAAAACCCCACCCACCACATGTCAAAAAGATGGAGAGATAAACTTGTGTCTTAAAGTGAAACAAAGCTCCTCAGCACTGTTACTGTGTGGATGTGACAGAAAAATGCCAGACTGCAGGAAATGTGACGCTTCAGACGAACACAGCCGTCGCAGAGGTTACAGTGCCACATAAGACGCACACGCAGGTGAACGCGATGGAATGGATGCTGCTTAGACGTAAACTCCAGACGGGCAACATGCTGCAGAAAAATATAAAGCCTGCACGCGCGCACACACACACACACACACACACACACACA
>NC_065516.1:3313905-3318569 GCF_006386435.1 Epinephelus moara
ACACACACACACACACACACACACACACACACACACACACACACACACACACACACACACACACACACACACAGAGTTTTGGTGCAGAAGGATTCATTCAGCCTCTAAAAAGTGACACACTGATAGAAAGAGGTGATAAATTATATACTGCAGAGAGACAGAGGGGAAGACACAGGCCTGTAGAGATACTGTATATGTATACACTGTGTCTAAGTCAGCAACCTGTGCCGACGGCGTCACAGGGCTAAATCCAACCTGTACTGCAATTATAATCAATCAGTAATTATCAACAAAATATTATATTTATAAACAGCCTAACGGAGCCACTAATGTCTAACAGGCTGTAAGCCAAGCACAGCATCATGTAGCTCTTCCATTGTGAGCTGAACCTTTGTTGGATGGTGTGTTTCTATTTATATGTGTCTTTGACAGTGGCCACAGATGACAATACATGGCTGATTCATGAAGTTAGGATGAGGAATTATCTATCCAATACTTTATTATTTTACTACAAAAACCTAAATAAGGTGTCAGCTGGATGGAGGAAGATCGCCAGGGAGCTGAAAGTTTCTGATGAGCTAACTGATCCTCATTGATAATAAGCTAGGCTACTTGCTGTTGGCTGTGTTGTATGTCAAAAACGTGTTTTATGTTTTAAAAAGTCATGCTGCAAGTGTAGGAAGATAGCAACTTAGCTACTCACCAATCTTTTAAGTGGTAATGTCCCCAGGCTGATCTCAAGCAAACAGCTGATATTTACGTGGTTTGTTTACATGAAGTAACAGTGTATATTTAATGTATTCAGTGTGGACAGAGAACTCCAGTGTTACATGAATCAAGGGATATGGTCTGCAACTCGTTTCCTGTTGGGACAGGGTGTCATTGTGTTTGACCTAGGAGCAGCGACACCTTGCAATATTTGGTATACCGGTTTGGTCCAGTGTTTGGCTTAATATCAAACCAGTTTGAAAATTTTTACACTGGCCTAACCCCACCCCCTAATAGAACCATGCACCATGCCTTACTGCAACATCTGCTCAGGAATGAAGAAGAAGAGGAAGATATACTTTATAAATCCCTGAGGGGAAATTCAATTTTCCCTCTGTAGTCATATACACACAGGCCCAAACTAAACAAATGGAGAGATGTTAGAGCAAGGGGGCCGCCCATGGACAGACACCCTAAGCGGTTGGGGGTTCAGTGCCTTACTCAAGGGCACCTCGGCATTGCCCATCCCTATGGACTGAGCTACCGCCACCCATTGTCCAAGGAACGTGACAAAGAGCATCTAACTGGCGTCCAGATTCTCCAGATCACAATCTGATTGAGCATCTGTGGGACATGCTGATACACCACAGGTAGGGGAATCCTTAAAACAGACTTGGCCCTGACCTGTCGAGGCATGAACACAGAACCTTTGGAGGGGGCCTTGCAGTGTCTAGCAGTAAGGTGTTAGCAGTAGATCCTTTAGTCCTGTTTCCACCAAAAATTTTCAGTATGGTGCCTTTAGAACCAAATGTAATGGACGGACATGTACCTAGACCCTGGATGGGTTTAGCATTTCCTCTGCAGACAGTACTCTTAAATGTAGGCGGGTTGTTGTCACTCACTGCTCCGTCCAGCTTTCATTGCATTTCCTCTTCAACCGTGATGCAGAGGAACGTCTGCAACTTATTTATCATCCACATAACGGGGTTGCATACCTTCATTTTCAGAACAAAAAAACAGGTGGGAGTGAGAGTCTCCCAGTGGGATATTTAAAAAATTGACACTGCTGCTTTTCCTGCCAGGATAGTGGCACCAACAGAGGTTGATTTTTGCAGAGACATCGCTGCTCTTCCTGCCAAGATGTGCCACCATAATCGTCAATTTTGAGCCAAAACATGGTCTTTTCCTAACCAAAACTAAGTGGTTCTTGTGCCTAAACCTACCTACGCATTAATCACAGTGTTGCTGAAACATTAAGTTTCAGAATGTCAACAAGAAATTTATATTGTGTGATCACTAACCTAATTTTTATACACTTCTCACTTTTTATACACATACAATAACACACATACAATAATGAAGAACGACAAAAGACTGAACCATCACACACACACACACACACACACACACACACACACACACACACACACACACACACACAGTGAGAGAAAGCTATTTTTGAGCTGCCGTGGTTCCCATAGAGAACACATGATGATCTCGACTGTGTGTGATCAGAATGACAGAGTGTATAAGAAGAACAGGTGGTGTCTCTCTCTGTCTCTCTCTGTCTCTCTCTGTCTCTCTCTCTCTGCCTCTGCAGGAGTGTCAGTGTCACTCGCCCCCTTCCATCAGAGGGAGTTCCTATTTGGCACGATTATCACTTCCTGTGGCTCTCGCCTCTCTTTCCTGTTCACGACACCGCTCGCTCGCCAACACGGACAGTTACACAACTTCCGACACCCGCCTCTCTCCCTCTGTTATTGTAATGAATGAATGACTGTAAACAGTAAAGGTCTTACACTGTAAAAATAACCTTGTTATAACACTCTTCCTGAGTCCTTAAAATGGCAGATATCTCAGGATGTGACACGTTAAATGTCTGATCATTTTTAGCATTTTAAAGTGTGAACAAGCAAAACTAAAGTCTTGTTAATTACTTCATTTTAAGACAGTCACTTAATATAAATCTACTTGGTTAAAGGGGAACTTTGGTGGTTTTTAGCTTGGACCCTATTTTCACATATTTTTGTGCCACAGTGACAAATGGAAACGACATTTTTTAAATTGATTCAGTATTGAGAGAGAGAGCTGCAGCCAGCAGCAGTAAAGCTAGCTGCAATGTAATCCTTCAGGGCAACTGTGCACCGTGTACATCCACTACAAGTATTTAGTTTTGCCGCCGACAGGCTCCAATTGTTATTCAAAGTGTCTGACAACATTATGGAAAGGGTCTCTACAGTGATACACCTTTTGGTTAGAGTATCATCCTTTTTGTTTAACCAGAAAGAGCTCCAAAATCAACACTGTCAAACCCACCAGACTCCATTTAAATAAACAGAAATTTTACCATTTAACACCCATTTCATCAAAAGTTGACAGAAACAAAATAAAACTCACAAAGGCCATCTTGGTGCATCTTTCCACTGTTCCAACAATCACCAACTGTGGTTTGGTTGATATAAACCCTTCATTCATCCAGTTATACATGAAAATATGCTGGCTCTATTCAAGCTAAAATTACTGTTTATTTAAATGGAGTCTGGTGAGTGTGGTGATGGTGATATCAGGGCTGTTTCTGGTTAAACAAAAAGGATCTTACTCATTAACAAAAAGTCTAATGGGCAATTCGATGTGTGTTCGTGCTGTGTCAAGACAAAATGTAAAAACTCTGACAATAGTAAGAAAGTTGTTGACTACAATAACACTAATTGACAGACAGATTAGTGTTGGCAAAAACATCAATTTACTATGCGTATGTATCAATTCTGAATATTTGAAACAGTTTTAATTCTCATTGTCAACCGTATCAATACACCTGTACCAGCTTTGCTTTCTCACTCTGTCTTATATATATATACATATATATACACATATATATATATATACATACACATATACATATATATATATATATATATATGTGTATGTATATACTGTGTGTATATATATATATATATATATATATATATATACATATGTATACTGTGAATATATACTGTGTATATGTGGTGTTTGTAGTCATAAAGCTGGACAGCTGCAGTATATATGCATGTGTGTGTGTGTGTGTGTGTGTGTATGTGTGTGTGACCAGCAGGATTTATGTTAGCTGTAGTCTAAACTGATTGGCTGATACTATAGCGTTTATTTTAAACAGCGTGTCCTGAAACAACCTCACATCCATCTTCACTCCCTGCACCTCCTCCTCATCCTCCTTGTCCTCCTCTTTCTCCTCTCCTCCCTACCCCCCCCCCCCTCCCTCCCTGCCCTACAGCCTCTTTTAAAACGCCATAAACTCAGTGTCCTCTCCTCCCTAAATCTGCCTCACTGCTCCTCATTCACCCATAAATTCACTGCTCATCCTTCTTACATTTCTCTCCTCCTCCTCCTCCTCTTCCTCCCCCATTCTTTCTTCCTCCTTTCACTCCTCTCCTACAACCTCCACTCCATTTCATTCCTCATCCTCTTCCCTCACTCCTGTATTACTCCGATCTTTCACTCATTTTCTTTCAACCTTTTATCTCTCCTGTCCTCAGTGGTGGAGAGTACATTTACACAAGTACTAAACTTAAGTACAGTTTTCACCTGAGTATTTCCGTTTTAAACTATTCTATACTTTTCCACTACATCTCAGAGGTAAATATTTCACTTTTTTGAAGCAAAAACATTTAAAGCAGCTTCTCTGCTCTTTTGTCATCTTTGGGTTTTAAGGTCTTTACACATCAGGGCCTCTAGTTTCGCAGACCGGGCGTGTCCGAATATACGGAACTGCGAGCAGACCTCCACGGGCTGATGATGCAAAGGTAGCCTGGGAGGAGGTCACCACAATTGTAAATCAATGTTGCGTTTCTCTCGTTCTTTTCTTTTGACTTTTCTAAGATGGCAGATGCTGAATATATACTCCCTATCTGATGCTGTGGCTGTTTGTGGTTGGCTGAGAGGGATGTGAACTCATTAGT
>NC_065516.1:3318878-3320682 GCF_006386435.1 Epinephelus moara
ACAAGAAATACTTTATTAAAATATTTGCATATAAAATAACATTTCTATCAACAGATTGATATTATTTATATTTTTTCTTTTTCTCTTTTCCTCTTTACCTATTTTTTGTTGTAAAAAACATTGATCAACATCCACAATAAACTCAATAAACTATTTAAATATTTACTATTTAAATCACGCTGACAGCGTTTGAGCCAGCCACAAGAATGTGTGGAATTTCGTTGGTTTCATTTATTGTTTGTCCTGCCCCGGTGCAAACAGCGTATTTGGATGTCCGTGGTCCAGTTGTGGAAAAATCAAATGTCTCGTTTCGGAAATAGACGCGCTTGCACACGTACTACTGAGAGTGAAATCCCTGATCGTTAGCTTACATGCAGCTTGTTCAAGCTGTTCTCTGCGTCGTTGAAATTAAACAAAATAACATGGATCATATCTGCTTATTATGCTACTGATTTTAATTGGGATATTTTTGATGAACTGAATGACATTTAACGGAGTGTTGCACGTCTGGAAGGCTGGGCTCAACGGAGACCACTGGACTCTCTCCAAGGGGAGGGGCTAGGGGAGAGAGGGAGATGTCCGGACAAAGCTCCACATGGAGCACGGATGGTTCAGAAGCAATTTGGAACGAGTTAAAAGCAATTAATAAACAGACAAAGTGGTGTTTAAAACTGCATATATTGCTGGCAGATCTATTTTCTGGCCTAAAGTGTGGCCGTGACTGGTTCTGAATGTGGGCTTTAGCAAGCAGCCACTCTCTCCTCTTCCTTGTCACCCCCTCACTGTGAATGTAGGCATGAACTGTAATGCTATATGGCGTATACTGCCCCCATCAGTTCCGGAAGAGAGATAGCACCGATTCTTACCCTGGTAGGAGAGGAGAGGAGAGGAGAGGGTTTTTGGTTTTCAAGTCCCTTTATTAAATCATTTCAGCAATGACTGAAAACCATTAAGTTCAAATCAAGAAAAATGAAAAACAAAACAAACAAACAAACCAAAACAGACAAAAGCTGCTCCCACCAGACACAGTTAACGCTAAACAACTGCTCAGAATTATACACCAGCTCTCCATCCACTGTCACAGAGCACAGGACACCCCCAACAGTCCATCTTTCTTTAAAGTCCTGTAAATTGTCCACAGATTGACAGTAATGATGTTACACTCTGAGCCAGGATTTCAAGAGTCCTTCTAAGACCGGCACCGGCTCCACACTGTCGGCACCCTGAGTCCAGTTCCTGCCAGTCAGCCAGATATCGGCACCCTGAGTCCAGTTCCTGCCAGTCAGCCAGATAGCCAACTTGGCAGTAACTCAGCAGAAAATTTATCAAAATGTGTACCTTTTTGTTTTTAGTACTGTATTTTGGACCAAAAATGAACAGTGGAAAAGAAAAGGCCTCCTGCAGACCATGCAACCAACTCCTCAAAAGGTCAAAGAGCTGTGACAGCCGAGGACACTCAACAAACAAATGAAAAAGAGTCTCAGTGTACAAACAGAAATTACACCCCTCCCCTAGCTCCGGATCAAGGTGTGCTCTTGTATCTGTTCGTAGCTATTGCCCCATGTACGACCCTCCACTGGAGGTCAGCTGTACGCTTCTCCAAGGGGATCTTGTACAGGGACCGCCAGCTGCCTTTGGGGAAATGTCTGGGCCAAAGAACTCAGCCCACCTTGACTCCTTCAGCCCTGCCACAGAGTGCAGGTTCAGAACCTTAACGCAGACTTCATAGACTGCCTTTTTTCCACCACCTCAAAGCTGTTTAGACGAGGGGTTTGTAAGGAAAGCAGCTGACCCCCCCTCTTGC
>NC_065516.1:3321408-3324228 GCF_006386435.1 Epinephelus moara
ACACACACACACACACACACACACACACACACACACACACACACACACACACACACACACACACACAGTTTGCTTACTCAACACTTCTCAGCAGCCACAGCAACTTTTGTCTTCTGTCCACATCAAAATAGTTAAACATATTTGAGATTGTGTTAATATTTCTGAGTGAGCAGGATGGTGGTGAAGCTGCAGAATGTGAACATGGATTTTTTAAATGGACTTTGTATAGTCTGAACGTGTTTTAAGAGCATTTAATTGAAAATATTTAAGTTTGTTAAAGTAGCTGAATGCCCATTACTCTCATCAAGTGCAAATCACCAACCACATTATTACAGGATCCAGTTACACAAAAACCAGGATCTTTTTCAACCAGAGCAGCATCTGGTGGTTTGCCTGACACGGTGTCCGACCTGAATGCAAGCGTCAGACTATTGCTCCGCATCATGTTACATTGGACGCTCTCTGTCCAAACTGCTGGCAGTGGTCTGCAGAGGGCTGCAGCTGGTAGCTATCTCGTCTCAGCACATGCACATACAAAGTCAAGCGTGCACATTTATGGCAGCACCCGTCAAAGAGAATATGTTCCAAAACACTTGGCTATTATTAGTGTTTTTCTTCATTTTTCAAAAATCCTGACTTTGACTTTTGATAAAAGTGTGATTTTTTTCATGTGATCTTAAAATTTCAAAGATGGGGGACACCAATACTATACCAATACTAACAATACTATGTGTCACACAGGGACACCCAAAATGTTGTGATCGAGGCACGGGTGCTATGTTTACATGGCGGCAACGTTTGTTGGGACTTAAGCCTTAACACTGGCCTGACCATGTAATAGATCTTCAATTAAAGTATCAAACCAGGACCGTGTGGTCAGGACAAAGACAAATGAAAGAGAAGTGGGAGTTTTGAGTTGCCTCTTTGGGTGTAGCTCTGTTGAAAGCCTATTTGTAAATGAGTCAACAGCCCCTTTTCCACCAACATTTCCAGGAACTTTTATTACCAGGAATTTATTTACCTGGGTAAAAGAATTCCTGGTAATCTGTGTGGTTTGCGTTTCCACCGCACCTCAAAGTTCCGGAAAATGTATTCAAATCAGGCTAATGACTTGGATGATTCGGCGTGTGCTCTGTATTTGGCTCTGCCAGCTTGGCTGGTTACATGCTGGTGTAGAGAGTTGGGGCTGTTTGTCTCAGCCAGGAGTTAAGTGTAAAAGTATTTTAAGATAAGTGTCAAACTAAGTTAGTCTTCATACAGACAGCTGTCATTTGATTTTATTAGTAACAATTCGCTATCAGCCGAACTGGCGTGCTGTCTAAATCAGTGTGTAAAACATAACGTTAGTGTCGGTGGATGAGAGACTGTGGATGGAGCATATTGAATATCGCTGTCTACATGTTTACATGTTCATGCTTGTTGTACACATGTATTGATAAAGTACTGGCTTCTTTCTCACTAAGGTTTAATTTCACTTACAGTAACGAGTGTAGCTGCTGTCAACTTGAGTAATTTTTGAGTTATTGTGACTTTGTTTCCACCGCGGCCGCTTGGCTGTTCACCAGTTACCATGTTGTGTAGGCGTGTGTGTGTGTGTGTGTGTGTGTGTGTGTGTGTGTGTGTGTGTGGATGTGTGTGTATGTGGAGGAGTTCTGCGCCGGCGCAAAAGAACTGAAACCATTAGTGCTTATTAGCCGCCCCGGGGCTAATTTAGTACCAGATTTCGGTACCCATCCTTAATCAAAACACAAACGAAGTGACGCTTGTAGAAATGAAATAACGTTTACAGCAGCTGCCCGTGCCAGGAAGTGCAGTACGCTGCAAGTGTGTTCCACCAATCAACGTTCTTCAGCAAACAGCCCCGCCCCTCAACAATTCCAGGTAATCTGAAAAGTCCTACCCCCCTACTCGGTACTTTTTTCAGGGAAAGTTTGGGGTTGAGGGAAAGTTTTTTCCCCACGTAATTTCGGTGGAAACGCGCCGAGGTTTTTCGAAATCCCAGGTAAATGAGAAAAGTTCCTGTGGTGGAAAAGGGGCTAATGTGAATGTGATATGTGTTGCAAAGGGTCTAGATTGGTGCAGAGGATGTTTAGTTGCGTGCAAGAATCTGTCTGAGAACAATAAGCTGTCTGCAACACTCGACTCTGTAGCTCCTCTTAAAAAGAAGTTAACAAAGCAAAGAAAGTTCGCTCCTTGGTATAACTCTCAAACCCGTAAATTAAAACAAATATCGCAAAAATTTTAAAGGAATTGGTCATTAACCAAGCTGGAAGAATCTCGTTTAATCTGGGCAAACAGTCTCAAAACATATAAGAGGGGCCTCCGCAATGCCAGAGCAAACTATTACTCAGCNGTCTGCAACACTCGACTCTGTAGCTCCTCTTAAAAAGAAGTTAACAAAGCAAAGAAAGTTCGCTCCTTGGTATAACTCTCAAACCCGTAAATTAAAACAAATATCGCAAAAATTTTAAAGGAATTGGTCATTAACCAAGCTGGAAGAATCTCGTTTAATCTGGGCAAACAGTCTCAAAACATATAAGAGGGGCCTCCGCAATGCCAGAGCAAACTATTACTCAGCATTAATAGAAGAAAACAAGAACAACCCCAGGTTTCTTTTCAGCACTGTAGCCAGGCTGACTGAGAGTCAAAGCTCTATTGAGCCTTGTATTCCTTTAGCCCTTAGCAGTAATGATTTTATGAGCTTTTTTAATGACAAAATTCTAACTATTAGAGGCAAAATTCATGACCTCCTGTCCTCAGATAGTACCTATCTAACCTCAAACACAGCTGTAAGACCTAATATATATTTAGATTGCTTCT
>NC_065516.1:3325471-3332033 GCF_006386435.1 Epinephelus moara
CCCTGTACCAGCCCCTAGTTAGGCTGACTTAGGCCTAGTCTGCCGGAGGACCTCCTATAATACACCGGGCACCTTCTCTCTCTCTCTCTCTCTCTCTCTCTCTCTCTCTCTCTCTCTCAATTTCAATTTCAATTTCAATTTCAAGAAGCTTTATTGGCATGACTGTAGATTAACAATATTGCCAAAGGCATTAAAAATTTACAAATAAAGTACAATAATAAAAGTAAGTCAGAAAACTATAAAAAAAAAAAAGATTAAATATATGATATATAATACAAAATACACCAATCTACAATACTATATAATATAGAAGAAAGAAAAAAAATGAATAAAGAAAAATGTAGATTGTGAGTTACAAGGACTGTAAATATAGACAGGTGTGTCAGGTGTTGTGATGGTTGTCGTTCAGGCTGTGGCGTAACCTGACATATTTTGCTGCTGCTAAGCTGCTGACTCTGAACCTGACATATTTTGCTGCTGCTAAGCTGCTGACTCTGTTCTCTCCAAGGATGTGTTGCATTTTACTTTGATCAGGCAGAAAATCAAAGTCAGTGACTTTATGTTTTATTTTTGAGAGGAAGTCGGCTCTGATGTGTTCATACTTGCTGCAGTGCAACAGGAAGTGTGTCTCTGTCTCCACTTGTCTGTGTGGACAGAGCTCACACAACCTGTCCTCTCTGGGCAGCCAGGTCTGCCTGTGTCTGCCCATCTCTATGGCCAAGCTGTGGTCACTGAGTCTGTACATGGTCAAAGTCTTCCTCAGTTTTTCATCAGTCACGGTGCTCAGATATTCTGTCACCGTGTACTGTCTGTTTAGAGCCAAATAACACTGAAGTTTGCTTTGCGTTTTTGTGGTCGATGTCCAATAGTTAATGTAATGTTCTTTTTGTTTCTCTATAATTTGGTGGGTCCAGATTGTGTGAGGGCTGTGCTGAGGTCTTGTGCTGTTAGAGGAGTTGAGCCTCAGGACCAGCTGGCTGAGGGGGCTCTTCTCCATGTTCTCCTCTTGGCATTGCAGAGCTTTGTAGTGGTAGGAGTTGGGGTCACTTGTTTTAAGGTGTTTATAAAATTTGATGGCTCTTTTTTGAATTCTAATTAAAAGGGGGAATTGGCCTAGCTCAGCTCGGCACCCGTTGTTGGGGGTGTTCCTGTGTACTCTGAGGATGCTCTTGCAAATCTCTGTATGCAGGATTTCGATGGGGTGTTTGTCCCATTTTTCAAAATCTTGATTTGCAAGAGGACCCCACACCTCACTACCATACAGAATAATTGGTTCAATTATAGATTTGAATATTTTGAGCCAGATTCTAATGGGTATATTAATGTTTGAAGATTTCTTTATAGCATAGAAAGCCCTTCTTCCCCTCTCTCTGAGATCATCAACAGCCAGGTTAAAGTTTCCCGTGGACGTGATGTGTAGTCCTAAGTATGTGTAGTCGTGTGTGTGCTCCACCTCATGAGAGCCCAGGAAAAACCTGGTTTGGTTTCCCTGACCCCTGGGTCGTTTCTGGAATATCATAATTTTGGTTTTGTCCAGATTAACTGTCAGGGCCCAGGTCTGACAGAAGGTTTGCAGATGATCCAGTTGCTGTTGTAGTGCTTCATTTGATGGAGCCAGCAATATGAGATCATCTGCAAACAGTAGGCATTTAACCTGTGTGTCAGACAGAGTGAGACCAGGGATGTCAGATAGTTCTAGTGATTTGGCCAATTCATCGATATAAATGTTGAAGAGGGTGGGACTGAGACTGCAGCCCTGTTTTACTCCTCTACTCTGGGGGAAGAAATCTGTTTCCATGTTGTTAATTTTAACAGCACATTTCATATGTCTGTACATGGTTTTGATGATGTCATAGACCTTCCCCCCTACACCCTTCTCAATTAATTTTAAGAACAGTCCATCATGCCAAATTGAGTCGAATGCTTTTTTGAAGTCTACAAAACAAGAGAAGATTTTCCTCTTGTTTTGGTGGACGTCTTTATTAATGAGGGTGTGAAGGGTGTAGATATGGTCTGTTGTTCTATGTTTGGGTGTGAATCCTATCTGGCTCTTGCTCAGGACATCATGTTCTCTGAGGAAGTCTTGCAGTCGGCTGTTTAGGATGCTGCAGAACAACTTCCCCAGGTTGCTGCTGACACAGATGCCTCGGTAATTGTTTGGGTCGAATTTGTTTCCACTTTTAAAGATTGGTGTGATGATTCCTTCACTCCAGAGGTCAGGGAAATGTCCGACACCCAGAATAAGGTTAAATAATTTTAATATGGCAATGTTAAATTTATGGTCATCAAATTTTAGCATTTCATTTAAAATGCCATCAGGACCGCTGGCTTTCTTTGGCTGCAGTGCCTGGATTTTAGCCAGCAGCTCTGCTTCAGTAATTTGGTAGTCTAGGGGGTTCTGGTTGTCTTTAATGACTGATTCTAAAATTTGTAATTTGTTGAGGAGATTGTTTTGGGCCGAATTCAGGGGAACAGCAGTATACAGACTTTCAAAGTGATTTTTCCAGATGTCACCATTTTGAATAGCCAATTCTTCTTTTTGTGGTTTGCTGAAAGAGTGCCATTTCTTCCAGAAGTCATTGGAGTCAATGGACTCTTCAATTATTTGTAACTGATGCCTCACATGCTGTTCTTTTTTAGTTCTGAGTGTTTTTCTGTATACTCTCAGTGTTTCCCAGTACTGGAGGCGGAGCTCAGGGTTGTCAGGTTGTCTGTGTTTTTGATTTGACACATTTCTGAGAGTTTTTCTCAGTTGTCTGCATTCTGTGTCAAACCACTCGTCATTGGTCGGGTCTTTTGGTCTGTGGTGCTGGTGCTTTTTCAGACTGGATAAGTCTGCCACATGGTCAAATATGTTGTAGATGTCCTGTACAGCCTGTCTGAGGCCGTCCTGATTGAGGGGATACGAGGTGGAAAGAAAACAGTCTAAATGGGATTGAAAGATTGGATTTTTGATTGCTGTCTGGTATTCGTCTTTGCTTTTGTTTGTCCATTTATAAGGTTGTTTTCTGTAGGTCAGATTGCAGGGTTCTACTGTGTGAGGGTCGTTTGCTGTCGTTTTAATGTAGAGTGTGATTTTACTATGGTCTGATAAGGGGGTTAAGGGGCTGACTGTAAATGCTCTCAGGTAGAAGGGGTCTAGGTCGGTGATGCCATAGTCTACTGTGCTGTTGCCAAGAGGAGAGCTATGAGTGTAAAGACCGAATGAGTCCCCTCGAAGCCGACCGTTAACCATGTACAGACCCAATGTTCGGCAGAGCTGCAACAGTTGCTGCCCACTTTTATTCTCTCTCTCTCTCTCTCTCTCTCTCTCTCTCTCTCTCTCTCTCTCACGGATTACTGTTAATTTATTATGTTAGTATATTATCTATTGCACGTCTGTCCGTCCTGGAAGAGGGATCCCTCCTCAGTTGCTCTTCTCGAGGTTTCTACCGTTTTTTTCCCCCGTTAAAGGGTTTTTTTGGGGGAGTTTTTCCTTATCAAGTACAAGTTAAACAGTCTTGCTTAGCCTGTGCAGCTGTGATAAAGCGATGCCTGGTAGTTACATTACCAATCCTTGAATGGATGGAGGTAAGAGTTGGTTTGAGCTGTGGTTCCAGGTACATTCTTTGTTGTGTCCTTTGTTCCAAAGGTGCAGACCCGGGGAAGCCGGTCGCCCGGGGTCCTTGCAGAGTTAAACATTGGGGTGCCTTCTCAACTTGGTTTTCCTTGTTGCTGGACAGTTAGTTGCAAACCTTGCGTTTGCGCACTAATTTCACTGGTTTCCAGGTTCTGGCCCTGCTGTGGGCATGCAGGTCATAGTCCAGGAGAAAGAGAGTCTGTGAGCAATTGCCCTCCCAAGGAGCAAGGGTCTGAGCTGGTCAGCAGCCCAGCAGGAAGAGAGGCCTGTCTGGGCCCAGGAGGAGAGAGAGGAAGACTGACAGTGAAGGGATCAGAACTGCTACAGTTGCCTGGTGACATCAGAGATCACATGACACCGTAAAAGTTCTGTCCAATCAAGTTTTGAGACTTGTCTCTCACTGAGGTGTGAGGTAGGGCATCCTGTGGAGATGACTGTCAAATTGCTGTCTTTGTTTGAAGAACAAAGAACAAGAGGTCTCTTACCATTTCAGATGGCAAGAAAAGAAGCCTGCACATGTCCAGCTTAGATTTTAACAAATGACAAATCATCTGTGGTCCAGTGAATCCATCCATCCATCCATCCATCCATCCATCCATTTTCATAACCGCTTATCCTCTTAGGGGTTGCGGGGGGGGCCTGGAGCCTATCCCAGCTGACATTGGGCGAGAGGCAGGGTACACCCTGGACAGGTCGCCAACACATAGAGACAGACAATCATTCACGCTCAAATTCACACCTATGGACAATTTAGAGTCACCAATTAACCTAGTCCCCAATCTGCATGTCTTTGGACTGTGGGAGGAAGCCAGAGGACCTGGAGAGAACCCACACTGACACGGGGAGAACATGCAAACTCCGCACAGAGGGGCACCCTCTTGGGATCGAACCAGGAACCCTCTTGCTGTGAGGCGACAATGCTAACCACCACACCACCGTGCCGCCCCAGTGAATCCAAACAAAAGTAAATTAAGTCACAGACAAACACTGCTCCTGCTTCACTTCCTGTCTGATTTATTCTCCTTCCTCTTGTTTTCCCTCATTCATTAATAGTCCGCTCAGGAAACTCTGTCATCATGTAAAGCGAGATGGCCTGTGAAGTTTTGTCACACAGCAGCAGCCCGGAGCTTCTCTATGAATAAGAGGTGGCCGGCCGTAGTATCGATTGCTAGGAGCTGGCGTCCTGAGGGACAGCGAGGGCCAATCTGAATCAATCACCCTCTGCAGTGACCACAAGGCAGCAGCTCAAAGTTCGCTTTTTCTCCTCTGATCTGTCAGATTCAGCACACAGCAGCAGGAGGGAGGAGACATTATATGTTTACGTGGCAAAATACAAAGTTAACTTTGTTGATGTCTTGCAGGTTGTAAACACTGAAAACAGCGTTTTATTTAATGTCAAGTCAGAGATCAATGAGTGTTTATTGTTTCCTGCTGGAATTCGAAACAAGACATAAACTGAACACTCTCAGTTATGGACAAAATGATTAGAACAATTCAGGTGTTGCAGTTAGTAAAAATATCACTTCTGATAAAGGCCTTAAATTAAAATATTTGACATCTTTCTCTGGCAGTTTAGGGACTTGCAGACACTCTTAAACATAGCAGCAATGACTCAAAATGTAAAATGACTAAAATTAAATGTAATTAAAAAATAAAATAATTACACATATTGCAATTCAGACTGGAAAACCATTTTGTTTTCTGCCCTGCATGAATGTCTCCACAGACAGTGGTGGAAAATACTGTACTAAGGTACTGTTTTAAGGTATTTTATTTCCATTTCATGTTATTTTCTTTTTTAGACATACTCAATTTTTTTATACTTTCAGTGCATTTTGCTGATCATGTCAAATGAGTGTACTTAACATTTTCACTGTATCGTCGGTGGCTTAGTGGTAGAGCAGGTGCCCCATATACAAGGCTGTTGCCACAGCGGCCCGGGTACGAATCCAGCCTGTGGCCCTTTGCTGCATGTCATCCCCTCTCTCTCTCTCCCCTTCACACTTACCTGTCCTGTCCATTAAAGGCAAAATGGCCCAAAAAATATCTTAAAAAAAAAAAAGACTTTTACCTGTAACAAAGTATTTTTACAGTGTGGTATTTGTACTTTTATTTAAGAAAAGGCTCTGAATACTTCCTCCGGTCTAAACTGATGCATTTCAGCTGTGTAATGTGAGGATAGTGCATCTGGTGGCCATCAAACTGAACTGGTGCTGGGACGATATATGATTTTATAACAAACTGCGATAAAAAACACACACAATAAGCTGATCGTGGGGTACTTCCCAAGCAGCAACCTCAGGGGCTGAAAAATAAAGCCAACGCTGAAGTGCCAAAAACAGTTCCTGAGCTGAGGTACAGGTCTTTTAACAGTCCCTTGAGGCTGGCTCTAAGAGCGAGTCAATTCCCATAGACCCCTATATTAAAATGCCCAACTTCACAGTGGAAATTAACATGTTTGCAGTAGGGTTGGGTACCGATTCATGTTGGTACTACCGAGCACCGATTCACTTAAAATGAATCGGTGCCAAATTTCGGTACCTTGGGTGGAGGCGGAGCGAGAGCGCATGACTCGCACCTCAGACTCAGCAACAATGGCGACAAAAAAAATGTGCAGACAAAAGTTAACGTGCAGCACTTGTTCCTTAATGTTCTCAATAAAATGTTGAAACTGAGAAGTTTAGACTATGGGCCTGAACGACACATAGTGCGTCCAAATTCACACCTGTTCTTCTCTGTGGATTTTCTCCGCAACCATGCATCATAGCGAGAAGCCACGCATATCACGTGAAACAGCGGAACTGTAGCTTTCCGACAAGGCCAAGCACTTGTCGGTAATCCAATGTTTTCACAGCGAAAAAAAATGATAAATTTACAATAAAATGATGTATAACAGAGCTTTCATACAGCTTTGCACACACATTACTCTTGGATGGATTACTC
>NC_065516.1:3332524-3350676 GCF_006386435.1 Epinephelus moara
TATGTAGCCTTTATAATGACTGTGATATGAGCTTAAAAGTAAAGGCAGTAAAAATACCCCAAAAAGGCCTAGGGCCCATAGGGTTAAAAAGTACCGAAATAAGATACCATTTGGTACCGGTACTGAATTCCAGATACCAGTACTGGTACCGTATCGGTTCAATTATGAACGGTACCCAACCCTAGTTTGCAGCCAGGTACAAAAACAGTTCTGGGTTCTCTACAGTTAATTTTAACATTCATGACAACTGTACAGAGGCTGATTTTTTATATAACTCATCTGTTTGCATTTTATTAAGGCTTAAAGTTAAGCATAATTAAGGGCCTGCCCTCTTTGAGTGACAGGCTGTCTACTAATAGTGCCCTTGGCTTCTCAGTCAGATCCACCCCTCATTCTTCACAGCTCCACTCTCTCACCCAAATATGGTCACTTCTGGGTCCAAAAATCCAAGATGGTGACAGCCAAAACACAGAATTCGAGGCTTTAAAACAGGAATCCACAAATCATTGGGTGATGCAGTGTTTCCCACAGAATAAGAGTCAAAGAGAGTGAGAGGGTTTTTTTCTTTTTAATGTCGATGTGTCCCTTTGTATCATTCTGTGTCCCCTCTCTAAATCCGGAGGTTTTTGCAAGTCCCTGAACGCAGCAGTTTGTTACTTGTGAGGTGGATAACTGATCTGTTGAGTCATTCAGAGCTGATTTGATGTGACCAGATAAATGAACGAAAGGAGCAGCTGCTGTGAGTGAATGCAAACTTTTGGACCCAGCAGAACGAACGATTTTAGTTCGACTTTCAATGGGCCTGATATTCTGCAGCTCTGTCCTGAGTGCACTCTGCGCTCCAACAGTGTGGTGCTATAAATGCATACTAAACAGTATGCATTTTCCAAAAGTGCTCCTGATGAACGGTCCAGCTTTTGTTGACAAGGAAATACATGTCAATACAAGGTGTTTTACCAGATGCGAAAGTACACTGGCCAAATGGTATTTGACATGTTGGGAGTGAGAATGTGTTGATACAGCAGAGGCAGTGCAGAGAGACAGAATAGATCAACAGTGTAATGTACAAGCAGACAGTCGTACACAGTAAGACATGACACTGTCTTATGTGGGTGTGAAGTACAATAAACATCACAGACTGGGACCAAATTCAATTGAAAGAGTGGATGTCATGTGACTTGATTGTAATAATCCAAAACGTGGGTTTTAAGTTTTTACATTCAGCAAAGTTTTGGCATCATGATAGTTTTTGTGTTTTTTCAGTGATGTTCTCACTAGGATGGAACCTCATATTAAACATCTCTACTGTCCTGTGTAAAACCCTGTGGAGCACCTGTATGAGAAAACAGTGTCTTTATGAAGACAAATTACTTTCTGCTCCACTACAAGAAACAAACAGTTCAATCTCCAGATTCTGTTTGTTAGAAAAAGCATTTTTTATGTAATTGGGATTGAAAAGGTGTTTGTAATATCGATGTTTCCATCCTCAAAATGTTAAAGTATTCAGGAGGTGAAGCTCTTTTCAATGAGATTCAGAGGTTTTGTCTCCCACAAAGAGTGAAGTTATCAATTTCATTTTACTCTCTGTTTAGTTTCAGTTTTTAGCTCATGAAAAAATAAAGTGAATTTGACTTTAGCTCAACCTGTTAAGAAGCACTGCTGCAGAGAGAGACTACCTGTGCACCTGTTCACCACCGCTGTGTGTGTGTGTGTGTGTGTGTGTGTGTGTGTGTGTGTGTGTGTGTGTGTGTGATGGAGACACAGACAGAGAAAGAGGGAGGAAGTGTGTAGGAGTGTGAATTCTGGCTTCAACACAGCAAACATATGCTCAAGAGACGTTGGAAAGACTGCAATTTGGAAATTGAAAATATGCACGCACCACACACACACACACACACACACACACACACACACACACACAGTCACACACACACACACACACACACACACACACACACACACACAGTCGGATTTTTGGTTAATTTTTGCAGCTTTGCAATTCATATTTGGAGGGTTTGGGGATTTGAAAGAAGCCGTTTAGCTGTCACCCACACACAGCGGGGTCCTCTGGGCCCACGGTTTGATAATTATAACAATACTGACACATTTCAGCTATATCACAACATCTGCTGCGGCTGAAAATACACAGTGTTTGAGTGAAAATGATTTGTGAGATTATCTATGCAACAATCGAGGGAGTGATGGAGACGGCAAAGGCTCTGGGGGTCTTTAAACTGTTCAGATTTCACACATGAATAAAGTTTCTCCTCAAAATCACAACTGAGTCCTGTATTCAATGTTGTGTTTATCTGCAATATTACAAGGTTAATTTGCCATTTGCCACACAGAGTTGAACAATGAATGTAAGTTGCAGCTCCTTCATGCTACACTCACATAGAATATCTATATCTAAATACATTTAAGTTACAATTGAATCAAATAAAACAATACACTGTATTGCACAGTAACTTCAGAATCACTTTGTATGAAGACCACATCTATAATGTACTATGAGGGCATTCATAGTGAGTTATAATGCATTCATAATGCTTTATGACAACACACATAAACACATACACTGCTTACTAATGCACTATATCAGCAGTCATAAAACAATTCAGATGTGATTTATAATGAATTATAAGTTTCAGGTGTTTTGTGGATGCTTTTGATTAGGTATAAACTAGAGGTTGACAGATAAGGCTTATAATGCACTATGAAAACCCATACTTGCCTGTACACACTTCAACAATCAGCTGTAGAGAGGACTCATCATATACTGCAGTAGTCCATTCAGTGTCATAAGTTATCATTGTATGTGATAAGTGAAGTCCATATAAAGGTGCTCCAGGGATTATGTTTTTCTCTAGGCCGATGCAGAAGTTAGTGTCACCCTGGTTCTCTCGTCAAAAAGCCTGTGGGATTTTTCCATAGGATTCTGGATTATTGCAGAAAATAAGCTCTGTGGCAAACAAACATTTAGGAAACTTATGTTCTGTTCAGCAAGATAATCTTCACAAATGAACACCACTTCAATGATTTTTGAAGCCTAAATGCAATTGCCAGAAGTAAAAAGCTAATGTTGGGCTATAAACTACACCACGGTTGCATGCTTTAACATCCATACCACAGCTAGGCCGTAAAGCCATGTTCAGCGTGCTGACTTTCGGTAGTCTCATTTAGCCACTTGTCAGCAGCCACTTTTTTATTTAAGACACATAAAAGCTTCAGAATTCACAGTGGGGTATTTACTGAGGTATTTTATGACATAGAACAAAATGTGAAAGTCTTTTCAGCTTGTGTTAACCACAGACCTTATTTCAGGCATCTACCCAAAAACCCACTGGCTTTGAGACAAGAACCAGGAGTGCTATAATGCTAACTCATTCCTGCAGCACTCTATTGATGAATCTGATAATGCATGCTTCATCATAATGTTTCATTGCTGGTGCTAAGTAAAGTCTGATGCATTTTCATGCATTTAAAAGAATCTATGTTGCATCACAAGGTATTAATGACTACCACACACTAGAATACTTTGAAAATACTTTTAAAAAACTAAAATCTGACACCCTCTCACATCTAGAGTTGTACCGATACCAATTCCAGCATTGGAAATGCCTCCGATACTGCCTAAAATGCGGCATCGGGCATAGGCGAGTACAGCCTATGACCAATCCGATACCACGTAATGCCTCACTACATTACGCATACGAACGCTACAGGCAACAAAACGGAAATGGAGTGGAGTTTAAAAAGCATTCTACTAGGGGGCGTCGGTAGCGTAGTGGATAGTGCCGGCGCCCCATGTACAGAGGTGATGCCTCGCTGCAGCAGTCGCGGGTTTCGACTCCGGCTCGCAACCATTTGCCGCATGTCAACCTCCCACTCTCTCTCACTCCCCCATTTCATTCTCCCCTGTTAAAGGCAAAAGCCCGAAAAAATAGAAAAAAAAAAGCATTCTACTAGGATTGCACAATGGGTCGTTTGAACATCGCCATCGCGATGTGCGCATGTGCAATTAATCACATTACAGGACATGCAATGTTTTCTCTTTTTTTAGAACATGTAAACTTTTGTTTTGCTTCAGAAAAGCAGCTCTGAAGCTCTGCTCCGCTCGCCTCTCTAGCTGTCTCTCCCTCTCTGACAACAGCAGCCCCTCCCCCTCTCATGCACATGCTGCAGTCGCACACTGAAAATGAGCGACATGTAAGAGGGAGAAATGGTAAAGGAGGATTTATGCCTCGTGCACACGACACGACTTTTCTGCCCGTTCTGAAAGTCACTTTGTCACAATACAATACACGATTGTGGAGTCATAAAATCGTGCCGTGACTTGGCCGACAGACATGACACGCTACACGCTGGTACTCACCAATTATCCCTGGTCGTCTTTCACGACGTGTGTGATGTCATCAGGTTATTCTTGTCCTATTTTTATTACTTTTACTTTTATTTGAGTCACTGTGTGTGTTCATGTGCCAGCCGGCATGTTGTTGTAGTCACCTAAAAAGTGCCAGCAGATGGCAGGAGCTACATTTGAAGTGCCGTATGTAAACATAAATGTCACTGATTTCTCCACAACATGTTCCCACAAATGTTTCACAATAAAAGCCTATTTAGAAAATGAAGGGATTCTCTCAGCTGAGGTTATAAGGGGCTTTTAATTTGAAACACATTCAGGAAGTGTGACATGATGGCACAGTGTATTAACTTTATCAAGGCAACGGGAGCGGATAAAAAGTAAAAATATAAACACACAGAGGGATTAATAAATAACGGCCCTTTTATAATGTAGTCTGTTTCAAATGAAGCTGGGAGCCTCTGCAATTTGTAAAAGCCCCGCCATTATTTTCTAATGTTCTTACTTTAAGTCATCTGGTGAAAATTCTTGTATTTTTTAATATCGCAATATATATTGTAAAAAAAAATATATTGCAATGTCAGTTTTTTCCAATATCATGCAGCCCTACATACAACCGTAGCCTTAAAAATGTCTTTTTTACCAAATTGTGTGGCTGCACTTTAACCTGTGTCCACACTGGATAATAATAATAAAAAAGTTTTATGGCATTCATTCTACTATTATGGATTTATTTCTTAATATTTTACATAGAGTTTTAGGAGTTGAGACATACAACAATTCATATCCCATCCATTTTTATTTTACGCGCTGGTATCGGATCGGTACTCGGTATCTGCAGATACCTAAGGTTCAGGGATCGGAATTGGTATCGGGAAGGAAAAAGTGATACTGGTACATCTCTACTCACATCTAAAGACAATGTGTCAGGAGTCAGAGAGTTTTTAGTCATAGAACAAGATTTTGCAAAGACTGGGCATCTTGCAGGGTCAAGATTTGCAAGACTGTTAGCTCAAAAAGGAAAATAAGTTGACAGAAATTGTTGCGGCCCTTGAAATCTCCAGTGAATATGCTATATTTTTTATATTTTTATTCACTGCTCATTACTATCCACTGCTCATTATTATCCACTACTCATTATTAGTAGTATTATTATTGTTATTATTTATTGCCGTTTCTTGTATTTTTGTACTTTTTTTTTTTGCATGCCTAGTTTTTAAGTTTTGAAATTTTGAAAGTTTTAATCTTCAAATCTTCTTTTTCCTTGACTGCTGCAACACTGGAATTTCTCAATTGTGGGATCACTAAAGGTGCATCTTATCTTATCTTATCTTATCTTATCTTATATGCTATAGCTAGCTAGCTAGCTAACCACTGCCCCCATCCCAAACAGCCTACTTGCAAGCTAACATCCGCTACTGGAATGTTATCTATTAGCCTACAAACTAACCATGTTTCACTTAAATATTTCCATCTTCAGCTGAAGCGTGCAGTTAGCAACTAACATTTCAGTGGCTAACATCAGCTTGCAAGCAGCCCTCGTTTTGAATGGGGACACAGGTTAGCTAGCTAGCTATAGAAAATAGCAAACTAACTGGGGATTTCAAAGGCTTTAACAATTATTAGATCAATATTGGAACAGATAAAGAGAACCATGATATACTGAACCCCTGGCGATGAAACGTAAACAATAATCATCAAGATATAATTTGCATCAATAGAATTGCAAGTAACAAATGGTTTATAAATGTTTCATATAATTATACCACTTATACACCTGAAGAGGGGGGCACTAGTGCAAGTTAAGCGCCAGTTACAACCAGCCAATAAACAGGAGGAGGTGAGACCACTGTTAATTTTGACAGCTATATTAGATTTAGTCTTAGTCTTGAGACAAAAATGCTTATTAGTTTCATCTCATTATTATCCTTCATAGTTTTGGTCCAGTTTTAGGTGGCGATAATTCGAAACGTTTTAGTCAACTTTTAGTCATTATGTTTCTATGTTTTTTTAATCTTTAAACTAATCCACGTAGGCTATGTATTAGAAATTAGACTCAAGGTGAGGGGTTTTGTAAAAAATTAATTTAGACAATTTTTCATCTACAACTACAGATAATTTCTGCACACTTACAAAGTGTCATTTCTCCAGCAGTTTTCGACAGGTTTAAGGGCTGATTTACGAGCACACACTTACTGATCATCATTTGAAAAGCTCAACATCTCTCTATTTATGGTCTCAAAAACTTTGACACCACAAACTAATCTGAGACAACTAGGACTTGTGCCCAGGTTCACTGTAAACTCTGACTTATCCATCTCACTGTTAAGAAGCAGAAAAAAAACCCAACTTAATTTCAGCCTGCATTCTTCCTTCATTTACAACATGTTAGTCTGGAGGTTTAAATTCATGTCCTCTCACAGAGTTGGTGATCACAACTAAACTTTCATCTCAGTCTGAACTCAGCAGAGTTTTCTCTGACAGTTTACTTACAGCACAGCTACACTCACAGCTAACTGAGCCTCCTACCTTCCTGACAAACAGCATCAACCCATAAACCTTCTCAAGACAGTCCTGACTGAGGGACTGAGTCCGGTAGCCATTAACAAGTGGAGCTAACGGCTAACAGCCACCGCTGCAACTAACAAACTCCACAAATCCATTCAGTAGCTCCACCATCCACAGTCAGACACACACGGCTGATTTTCTGCTGCTGAATTACAGCTCACAACTCGCACCAACAGCTGACGCTGCTCCAGTGTGAGGGTTGTTGCAATCACGGCAGCTTTCAAAGTCCAATAGTCTGCTGAGTTTTATGAATCTAGTTCATGAAGTTGCAGAGACGAGAGGAAACAGGAGAGAGAACTGGAGGGAAATAACAGAAACAACTGGAGTTCAGTCAGGGCCTGAGCTGTGTCCGCTGCTAGGTTACAACTAACATCTGTACAGGTAATTCATTGGTTGTTTGAGGCGAATCAACACTGACTCCACAAATGGTCCAGCGGTCAGATATGTGCAAAAAATGTGTTTCACTTTCTCTCTGAAACTTCCAGACAGCAAAAATAAAAGTAAAGTTAGGCAACAAATGTGCTGTCAGTGAACACAATTTGCTCCAACTGCACAAGAAAAAAAAATATGTGTCATGATCTTTTAATGTCACAGAGGACAAGTCAAGTGGAAACTTTCCACGGATACACTGAGATTTCAAACCCCAACATAAACAGTGAATGCAGCTTGCCAGCACTCTGAAACAGGCCTCCAATAAAGTCTTCATCAGTATCTTTCTCTGGAAAAAAAAAACTTTTCTCACAGCAGAGGACAGAAAACATAATGTTCTATAATATTCTCTCACCAAGAAAACATCACAGCTTAAGTATCACATTGTGATTACAGTATGCTAAAAAAGAGGGCTGAAATATGGGGAGATTCCAGATTGTTTCATAACTGATTATTCTAATACTTGTCTATCCATTTATCTGTTTCAAAAGAATTTGCCTCCATCTTGATTTGTTTGTTTCTGCAGGTCCTGATACATTGCCTCCAACTGAAAAACACAGAAATCAGCAGGACAGAACTAGAATTTGTTGGAACAACTTTGTGCAGAGCCCTAGAGAAGAAACACATCTAACACTTAGCTTACAAGACGTGTTACAGAGAAGTATAATTAATATTTCAGCAGCAGTTATTACGGCTCACTGCAACGCTCAGACTGAGTGATGGACAATTTACTGTGCAACTAACATTCCCTCAGCAGGTCAAAAGGTTCCTTTATAAAACACCGAGTTTGTGAAGCTTTTAGAGGTTCCTCAAAGAACCTGATTGGGCCCCTTGGAGGTTTAAATCACCCAGAGTAAAGAGACAGATTCACCCTTACATCAAATGGAAATATTCCACACCTTGTGAAACATTTTGGTCAAATTTCACTGAAATCCATCCTGGTTTCCTTGGTTTCACCAGACTGTTACCATAAATCTGTGGATTTGAAGATATAAATACCAACCTGCTGGAAGCATGCTGCTCGTTCATAAGTTAAATCTTCATCATTAATGTTTGGACACTTTAAATATTAGAAGATAAGAAAAAAGTGAGATTCAATAAAGAGTATTCCTGAATATTTAGGGGTTTTTTTGCCCCCAAAGTGTCATTTCTGTGACTTTGTTAACTTTAAAGAGACTTTTTGAAACACTAATGTCCCTTTCTGACTCAGAGATAATTTTTTCTTGAGCTAAAACTATTTGTTGATCGATAGAAATTTAATATGCAAGACATTTTGTTATGAATCCATGTAAGAAAGTACATTTATAAGCAAAAATATACTGGGTCCAGCTTCTCAAACATCAACGTTTACTGGTTTTACAAAAGTAAAACTGAAGAGCATTTGGGTACTTAGCTGTTTGTCAGACAAACCAGGACACTATTTTATTATTAAGCAAAATGTCATAGACCAAAATATTTTTTAATTACTTGAGAAGGTCAATCAATAATTAAAAAGAAATAATCATTGGTGTAAATATTGGGCAAGAAATTAACTGTCAATAGAGTGAAATCAATAAAGTGTCTTTGTGAATACTACAGTATTTTTTTTACAGTAATTTTAACATTTCCTCTGCAGGTCAAAGGGTTCCTTATGAACCACAGAGTTTGTGTAGCTTTTAGGAACCCGATTGGGCCTCTAGGTGGTTCTAATTACACAGAGTAGAGAGACAGTTTCATCCTGGCTGATTGTCAGACAAACCAAGACACTGTTCCATTGTTTTATGACATTTTGTGGGCCAAAATATTATTTGATTAATTGAGATGGTAATCTCCAGATCAATCAATAATAAGAAATAACAGAAATGTTAAACTATTCACTAAAAAACTAGTGAATATAAATGAATAAAGTTTTGTCCTGAACACTATTATTGCCCTTTAATAATATTTTAACACTTCTGACTAGAATGTTTATATTTTTTCCAATAACGTTCTGCAAAACATTCAATCTGCTATTTTTATTTCTACGTGTAACACTCTGCTCATCATATAAAGACTGTTCAAAACAGACTTTAAGACTGAAAATAGTTAAGACAAAATGGGAGAGCAAGTTTTACTCTTCAACACGAATAACCAAATGAAATCAAAATCTTGTTTCATATCTAACAGCTTTAACATTTGAAAATATACTGTAGATAAATTGGTGGAGCTCTCGGTTTCTCCAGGTTATCATGAAAGGAGTTTCATAAGGAACAGACTGGTTTTGGAAAGCCAGCTTACTGAGTTATCCTTTCAAACTCTTAATAAAGAGAGAGGACTTTTCATGCACACCAAGTTTCCTTCACTGGAAACTGCTGTCAGCGTAGAAAGAGAGATGAAAGAGACGATGGAGGGAAACGGGGGCGAGGCAGGCGGCTCACAGGTGTGTGTCGGAGAAGACTTGTGTTGAACAGTAATTGGCAGCAGAGTGAGGATGAAAGGCTGAGCAGCTGACCTGTAGGTCTGCTCTGACAGACACATATATCCTCTACATCTACGTACAATCTCACTATTTCCTCCCGTTTCTTTGTCCGATTGTCACGAGGAAATATATTCTTCTCTGACTTCAGCAGATTTTTGAACAAAAAGGTGAAGCATCTTCTAATCCTCATCTCTAAACTCCATCTGTCTCTGTTCTGTGTTGCCAAAGCTTAGAGACATGGTAAGAGAACAGTGTCATGAAGGATTAAAAGAAATGTCTGAGTTCAACAAGAAGATAAATATGGAAGTTTTATAAAGTTCGTACAGAATTTCTTTCTCCTGGGGAGGTGGGGTGATGTTATTGTCACATGGCTGTTTGGTGATTTTCAACCAAATCCCAGAATAAATACTGGCATTGTACCTCTCTGCAAACTACATTACATTTGTAAGTTTTTATGTCGTGGATATGTTAAACTTTGCATTTGAACAACGCTGTGGTTAATGTTTGGTTGAGTTTAGGCACAAAAACTACTTGGTTATGGGCAGGAAAAGATCATGGTTTGTCTTAAAGTACATAGTTTTGGGGGATCAATCCATGCTGGAAACACAGCTATGTCTCGGCAAAAAACAACCACTTTTTGTGGCACTGCCCCTGCTGGAAAAACAGAGACAGATTCCTCAAAAAAAAAAACCTATGTTTAAGGGCTAAAATACTACAGGAAACATAGTCACGGGTCCCTAAAAACACCCACATTTGGGGGCTAAAAAGCTACAACAAACACAACGACAGATCACTAAAAAACACCCATGTTTGAGGGGTTGAAAAATTGCTAGAAAAAATGTAACACATCCCTAAAAAACACCCATATTTGGGGTTTTAAAAGCTTCTGGAAACACAGCAGTGACTTGCTAAAAAAAACAACCAGGTCCCTGAAAAACACCATCAATGCGAGGCTAAAAAGCCACTGGAAAAACAGAATTGGGTTCCTAAAACACACCCACATTTGGGGGCTAAAATCCCTCAGGAAACACAGCTACAGTCCACTAAAAAAACAGCAAAAACGACAAAAAAATCTGAAGAAAAAAAAACCCAACAAATCAATAAATCGCTAAAAACACCTACATTTGATGAGTTAAAAAGCTGCTGGAAGAACAGTAGCTGGTCCCTAAAAACACCCACATTTGGGGGCTGAAAAGGTGAGGGAACAGCAATGGTCTGCTATATAAAACAACCATTTTTTTTTTTCAATTTTCATGGCATTATCTGCAATGGAAAAACAGTGAGGGGTCCCTCAAAAAAAAGTTTGGCCACAATGACAATTTTTGGGGGCTGACAAGTCGCTGGACACAGCAATGACCTATTAAAAAACAAACAATTTTTGTGGCACTATCCCCACTGGAAAAACAACAATGGGTCCCTAGGAAACACCCCGGCTTGGGGATAAAAAGCCACAATGACTGATTCAAAACCAAACAGCTTTGTTGTTTGTTGGTCTAGAACAGTGGAACTGCGGCTTGGCAGGTCTCTTGTCTAGGTGCCACGCCATCCACCATCCCCTCCACCTCCAGATGACAAAGTCCACTCATATACTACGTTACTTTAGAAACATTCATATGATACGTATGAACCATGAAAATGCAACATGTTTGTGGTTTAACATACGTACAATAGCACTTTTTCTACCACAGGAACTTTTCTCATTTACCCGGGATTTTGAAAAACCTCTGCGCGTTTCCACCGAAATGACCCAGGTAAAAACTTTCCCTGAAAAAAGTACCTAGTAGGGGGGTAGGACTTTTCAGATTACCCGGAATTCTTGATGGGCAGGGCTGTGTGCTGAAGAACGCTGATTGCACTTCCTAGTATGGGCAGCCGCTAAAAACTTTAATTAATTTCTACAAGCTTCACTTCGTTTCTGTTTTGATTAAGGATGGGTACCGAAACCCAGTACTAAATTAGCCCCGGGGCTAAATTATCAAAGACCATAGTATTGATAAGCGCTCACGGTATCGGTTCTCCTCTGCGCTCTGTGCCGGCGCTGAACTCCTCCACACACACACACATACACCGACGCAACACGGTAACCGGTGAACAGCCGAGTGGCCCTGGCAGAAACAAAGTGAAGATAACTCGAAATTGACTCAAGTTGACAGCAGCTACACTCGTTACTGTAAGTGAAATTAAACCTTAGTGAGAAAGAAGCCAGTACTTTATCAATACATGTGTACAACAAGCATGAACATGTAAACATGCAGACAGCGATATTCAATATGCTCCATCCACAGTCTCTCATCCACCGACACTAACGTTATGTTTTACACACTGATTTAGACAGCACGCCAGTTCGGCTGATAGCGAATTGTTACTAATAAGCTCAAATGACAGCTGTCTGTATGAAGACTAACTTAGTTTGACACTTATCTTAAAACACTTTTACACTTAGCTCCTGGCTGAGACAAACAGCCCCAACTCTCTACACCAGCATGTAACCAGCCAAGCTGGCAGAGCCAAATACAGAGCACACGCCGAATCATCCAAGTCATTAGCCTGATTTGAGTAATTTTTCCGGAACTTTGAGGTGCAGCGGAAACGCAAACCACACAGATTACCAGGAATTCTTTTACCCAGGTAAATAAATTCCTGGTAATAAAAGTTCCTGGAAATGTTGGTGGAAAAGGGGCTAATGCCAACATTTTCTTCTCAGGACTGGGATGTGATTTTAATCCTGCATGCGTGTGGGGGTTTTTTTTCACCCTCTACCATAGTTATAATTAAAGCTCCAATTTCGTAGAGTTCCTCAGTACACCAGCTGCTCCTCCCATTATTTAAGTCCTGTCCAAAGACGATCTTTGCATTTTAAAGTGTATTTTAAGTTATTGCTCACAGAGCTGCAGTCTGAGGTTTGGGGTGCTGACTACAGTGACATTTTTTTTGCAAAGCTGATAGCTCTGATTCAGGACCATGTGTTACCAATCAAGCTCCTGCAAAGATATCTCCGATATCTCAGTCACAGACCTGCTGTGAAAATAGGTCACAGGAGTAATGTCAAAAACTTAAAAGACAGTCAGAAATCTTTTTACTGCACTCATATGGTGGTTGGTGGGAGTTGGGGAAAACCCTGACAAAAGCATTGTCGCAGAAGCATAGCACCCACCCTCCAGTTCTCCTCCAGGTTAACACTGTTAGCTCTATCAGCACTGTTTGCGCTGTTAGCACCATTCGCTGCTATCCACCGGCTCAGCCACCTCCAGTGTTCTGAGCCATGTGCAGATAATCCTGGCTCAGAATCTGAATGTCATAACTCTTTTAAGTTTGGTGATGGAGTCAAATTTTGTATTTAACTTCATACAAAATCTCTCACTCAGACACATACTGTTAATATTTACATAGGTGATACATAAAGAGCCCTTAATAAAACACAGACTTCATCAGATTGGAGCCATGAGAACAGGCCGAGACGCTACAGAGCAGTTTTATACTTCCCTGTAATCTTTTGTCAGGTCCTCAGAGAGCCCGACACACTCTGCTTCCTCCTTATTAGCAGCTGAATGTTTTATTTTCACATAAAGACAAGACACTGTGCCGGGGCGCTAACTTCCACAGACCTGCCGAGGCCTCACAGGTCATAAAACATGGATTTAGACGCTGCAGCGTGAGGAGGAAAAACCCCACATTCAGGTACTTTAATGTTTAAAACCTGTTCTGTACAGGAGCTTCCCACCCTGCAAAATGTTACTAAAAAGGATGACTTAATCCCACATACACTGTCCTGCCGCCACAAATACATACTGTACCAAATATGGATTTTTCCACTGCTGAAAATAGTCCCCAACAAATGCACTGTTTCCGCCTGTTTGATAAAAACTACAGTGACCAGCTGTTTGAGGAAATTACTGATGAAGCTTTATATTTGTGTTTTTAAAGATTTACGTCTTTAGTAGGAACCAATGGGGCAGGAGCTGAGAGCCAAAGATGGGAAGTCAGACAGTATTGAGAGACACATAAAGTATATCACCAGACTTATCCTTTAAGTTTATGAGTAGAATGCTTCTGTGTATGTTTGAGCCTAAGTGAGGCAGGATCCCTAAGACACCATGTTTATGTTGTTTTCAAGCAAAAATGACAGAAAAAATTACTTGTTCCAGCTCAAACATACAGATTTAATTTTTATTTTTTTTTGGTAGTGTTCTGTGACAGGAAACTAAATTTCTTTGGGTTACTGAGTCAGCAGGCACCGTCTGCATACAGTGAGCTGACGTTACTGGTATGTTAACTATGAGGAGACAAAACTCAACACATCATGTCACTAACTTTAACCACTTACTAACTTACCGACTCCTCTTCATCCTCTGTGGGACTGAAGGCTGAAGTGAGATTTCTCCATCACACCATGCCACTCCTCTCCCCATGACAGCTTGCAGGGCTGTTTTTAGCTTTTTGGTGGCCCAAAGCAAAATTTTGTTTGCTCCCCCATTTAAGTCACTCATGAATACACACCAAATCTGCATCATATTCCATATGCATGTGACACCAAATGCTATGCTTTACACATTGAAAACAACTTATTTCAATTTAACTTTGCTACACTGTTAACATTAAAATCAAAACAAAGTCTCACTGGCCCCCATAAAAAAAAAAAAAAAAGACACTCGTCCGCCAGCCCATGCCAGGCACTGTCAAAAGATACTTGCCACCTGGCCTAACAACTTTTCTGGGGGGGAACTCTGCAGTGAAGTAAGTTGCACATACTGCAGGTGAAAATGAGTTAGCTGGCTAACATAAGGTATCTTACATTTTCATGCGTAACATTAGTCTTTGATGTTATAATAATGAAGAGAGGGTGGAGAGGGAGAGATGAAGAGTGAGTGGGAGATTATTCATTTCTCAGCTGAATACATTATCCTTATTTGTTTGATTAGCTGGCCTGCTCATCAAACTAAGTGTTGTTGTTTCATTATTTAGCACCGGGCCACATGGAAAGTAACTTGTACTTTGAGTAATTTATTAACCAGGTACTTTTTTACTTTTACTTTGGGTCATTTTTTATAGGAGTAATTGGACTTTTACTTGAGTATAGATTTTCAGTATTCTACCAACTACTGAAGATAACAACACAAGACAAATAAACATAAATGCCATTTGACTGTAAAATCATTTAGCAGAGTCATCGATAATAAAAATTATCATAAGTTGCAGCCTTCTTCTTCATTCCTTAACACATTTGTAAAGAAGCACCAATGAACGACCCAGTCACCAGGATTAAATGTTGGCATTGTACTGTACATTTCTGCAAATCACAGATATGTTACATTTATACATTTAATACATATGAAACTGTCAAGACCAACAGCTGGTGTTTTTAACCAGAGGTTGGGACAGTTCTAGCCATGTTTGTGGCAAACAAACTGGGAATTTTAAACAAAAATCTAATATTTTCCTAACCCTAACCAAGTGGTTTATGTACCTAACACATATTAGCTACAGCATTGTCTCAACATAAATTTTCAAAGTCTTGACATATCTGCTATGTATAAAATAGACAATTGCAACATATCTGTGGTTTACAGAAACATGCAATGCCAACATTTATTCTGGTGACAGGATGTATCAGAGTTACACAGTTTGGAAATAAATTCACCTTTTCCAAACAAATTTTGGAAGCATTTGAACCTGTGTGCGTGTGTGTGTGTGTGTGTGTGTGTGTGTGTGTGTGTGTGTGTGTGTGTGTGTGTGTATGTAGAGTAAGGTCTGGTGGGCTCAGCAGGTTCAGGAAGTGCTTTCCACAACAGATGGAGGACACACACACACACACACAAGCCAGAGAAATCAATTTGACATCCTGGGTGATATTTGGACAGTGAAGGACTATGTTATCACACACACACACACACACACACACACACGCACACACACACACACTGCTGCTGTATCCTCCTGCAGTTCCCAACAATTAACACAGCAGCTAATTTGTCTTCAGTGACAGAAAAACAAATGCTAGAACATTAGCATTGCTAATACAGTTAGCATCCTAGGCCAGGTCATTACTTCAGTCCAACATGGCTGCAACTGCTCATTTTACTACTACAGCTACATGACTATGGCAAAAATGATAATCACAATTATTTTGATCAATACTGACATCAAAATTATTTATTGTTTTTAGGGACAAAATGTTTTTAATGCACTTTCACATTTAAATAAACAGAGAACTGCTTTCACTGCTATGTTGTGCTACATTCCTCCTAACATGATTTCTGCATCAAAATAAGACCGGTGCCCTACAGTGCATTTCCTAGAAGCAAAGTATATTCTACCGAGACATTTTTTTAAACCAAAGTGAAATCAACAGAGCACTGCTTTCACTGTCACGTTGTATTATATTCCAGCTAATTCACAAGTCTTTGCATCAAAATAAACTAAGGTTTCCACCTGAATTCAGTGCATCCTTCTTTTATGTGTATCTGAAGTGTTCAGTGGTATGACGCACCGCAGTGTCGCTGTTCTGAATGTCTGAGTTGACACTGGATAAGGATGGTGATTAACAGTAACCATACAATAACGTTAGCAATGTTATTCTTCTCAGCCTCCATGCATTCATCATACTGCAGATTGAAGATTTTTTTAGGTGGTTCAACAACTTACTTTAATCAATCAATCAATCATTTATTTGTCACGTGGAATTATACAAGGTAAAACTCCAGTGAAATGTGATCCCATCAGCTTCGTTAACTTGTTCACTGTAATTTAGGTTTTTTTTTTGCATCTTCTTACATTGCTAGCTGCTGCTCTATAATTATCCGTGTGTCCGGATGTTTCTGATAATCCATGGTTTCTGGTTTAGGAATGATTTAGCTGTCCACACATCCCGACTTCAACAAGACAGCGATATGGTCACTCCTCCTAAACATAGACAGCACCGCTCTCCAGCTGCCTCTTAACAGTGTACATCAGTGATCCACTGCAGGCCTGGGACAGCATTTCACATTCCCACTGTCACACCAGGGTTTTCCCCTGCCTATCTAAGACAAAGGCGGGCCGCCTGGGTGATTTTGGCCGCCTCCTTGGTTAAAGCGAGTGTATGTGTGCATGGGGGGCACTCAGATGTAGCGTCTTTTGCGCGCACTCCATTCGATGCGCGACGCCCATTCGATGCGCGTCATGTGCGCTCACAACCCAAAGCAACAGTATAGCGGCGCACATTCAGTGCGACGCGCTTGTTTTTTTGTCCAGCACACAGTTCCACGGACCTGCTTCTCCCTCCGGTGTTGTGTCAGATCCCGGTTCCCCCTTGGGCTGTGTCTCTCCTACTGTTTCCCACGGAGCTCTGCCCCTTTTGAAAGCTGACGCAGAAATGCCAACTCTCACACATTCGCCGTGAGGTGGCGCCAGGTGGCATACACATGCTATCGTGTTGTGATCTGCATCAATCGCACAGACGAGACGTGTGCTGCTGGGCAGTGCTGCTGTGTGTTAACTATGTTCAGCAAACCAGCCAGCAAGAAGCAAAAAACCTTGCACAGTTTCTTTCAAACAAACCGTGTAAGTTGAGTGATGCTGTTGCCTGTAGATAATGTTCGCTAAATGATGACTAATTAATAGATGCCAATATATCAAGTTAAGATAGTTTACAAGAATACTGATATTATTGTTACCTATGTTAAATCGCTTGCTAGCTAGTTTCATGCTAGGAATAAACCCACTCCTCCTTAATTTCTGCGCAGAACTTGTGCTCACTATTGCTTTGCACATATTATTTTAATCTTTATTGCCTCAATAGAAAGAGCAGGGTCAGGGAGGAGACAGTGGACCAGAGGCCAGCAAAGATGATCATGGAGGGTCTTCACAGATGAAAGAGATTATAACTGGCCGAGAGAAAATATCTATAGCATAAAAGTGACTTTGAGGTTAATTTCCACAGCAATTTCACTACTACTGTTCCTAATTCTATTTCAAAATTTTGCTTTCCACATATTTTTTTTAATCTTTATTGCCACAGTAGAAAGAGCAGGGTCAGGGAGGAGACAGTGGACCAGAGACCAGCAAGGATGATCATGCAGGCTCTTCTCAACAGGTGAGAAGAGAATATAACTGGCTGAGAAAAAATATCTATAGCATAAAAGTGACTTTGCGATTAATTTCCACAGCTATGTCAAAAGGCATTTGGAGAGCTTTGTAAATGTCAAAAATGAAATGGCCGAGGTCTAGGCACTCTTAGACTTGCATAGTCTAGAAATATATCATGAAATGCTCTTAAGACTACAATAATACACAAAATATATTATTATTCCCAAAATAATATTTTAGTTAGATCTTAATCAAAATATATTCAACCATTTCAACCATGAATTTTGCTTT
>NC_065516.1:3350752-3358967 GCF_006386435.1 Epinephelus moara
AATTTCCACATTTAAAATAACCAAGTTGTTACAGTGCAGGGAGGAACAACTTACAAAACACTAAAAGGCAGTCCAAGTAGCAGCTCCTGATATAAAGTGCAAGGCAGGAATGTGCATAGATAAAGTGCTGGTGTTGTTGTTGGTAGTCAACAAAGTGCTCATAGCAGCAAAAAAAGTTACAGAGTTGATAATAGTTTAGAGTACAGCGATAAGAAACCTAGATACCAACGATGGTAATTCGGGATTACAGGGATGATTAAACACCAGCAATGGTAATATGACAGGAATATCTTTAACAGAGCTCAGATAAACAGCAGAAGAGAGAAACGCAAAACGAGACATAATGACAGAGAATCAGACAGGAAATCTGACAGCAACACCTAATGTTGGCAGCATTGTTTACTCAGGAGCCATTTCTTTGTGGCAAGGCAGAAACTGCGATAATTCCTGTTGATTTTCAAATCACTAGGGAGTCTATTCCATTCTCCCATGGCCTTGATGGAGAAAGCAGATTGACCAAAGGATGACTTTCTTTGTGGGATTTTACAGTCTCCTCTCGTCGCAGATCTTAAAGCTCTTGTTCTCTGTTCAGAGCAGGGGACTATGAATTTGAATTTGGTATTAGGCCCTATCCATCTCCAGCAAAATCCATTAGGATGCGGGGGATCAGGAACTCATCTACCAAATCGGATGACAAACAAAAAAAATTATGTGTCGGCTTAAACGACGAAATTGTGGTCGGCCCCGCTGAATCTCACTCCAGGTTTTTTGAAAAGTTGGCAGCCCTGCAAAGGAAGCCCGTATGTGGAAAGACATTGCCTCCGAGATGTAGAATGAATATTATAGAAGAGAAACACACATTTCAGGAGCGCTGACTTGTATCATCAGAACAGACATGTCCTGTGATTTTCAGCCTCCTGTCATATTTAATAGAGGGAGGACAATACCTGACAGTAATATTCTCAGCTGTCAGGATGTGCCTGCTGTACAGGGTAAATATAATCATAGAAGGCTGAAAATCACAGGACATGTCTGTTCTGATTATACAAGTCAGCAGTGTAAAGCTCAAGCATGTGGGGGCCTCCTTTCATATTTAATAGAGGGAGGGACGATATCTAAAAGTACAGCTGTCAAGATGCCCCCCGCCACAGGCCTTTGCCACCTTGGTCTCGAAAAAACCCAGGGAAAACCCTGCACACCAGTCCTTATTCACCGTAAAGCACAAGCCGCCTCTAATTGTCTCCCTGAGTCCTCTGATTGTCAATTCGGCTTGTAGAAAAAGTGTCACCTGGTTGAATGGAGCTGTGCAGAATTAGTCAAGTTTTGGTGATGGAAACGATGTTACAGCTCCTAATATCCTGTTGTGAACTGAGGCAGCACAGAGGTTGTCCACTTTATTTCCAACAGCTGCACAATGGCTAGCAGAATGCTAGTTAAGCTGGTGTCCATCTTCTTTGTCTTTTCCCTTATATTTACAAATAAAAACCTTGACCTGGCTAGCTAGCAGTTAGCTAGCTAGGCACTCACAGCCATGTGCTAACACTGTCCACTGTCTATTCTGCGTCTCTCCAGGAAAAGTAGCTGATGTTATGCATCAGCTAATGAGGACCCGAATAAAATTATAAATCATAAATCCAAACCCAACCTCAAAAACACCACCGACACTTGAAAAATAGATGTAAGCGCCTGAATTTAGCACAAATTTTGTGGAGCTGACAAAGAGGTGACTGGAAATGTCCACGTGTACGTCAATAGGAATTCCCTTTCGTTGCTTTGCTTTCCTCTCTCCTATGTCCAAACAACATGATGATGGTTGATGAAGGATGATTTTTGTACTGCCTGTCTGCAGTCACAGCAGTCAGTGAAGTTTCTCACAAGCTGAGAGTGCACGCGTAGCAGACAGCTCCTAGTTTAGAAGTTGCTTAATTTGATATGTGGCAGAGCTTTCTATAAGCAGAGCACACATTTTAAACATCAGTATCACAGACCAACATGTTAATTTAATTGTGGGAAACCAAAATCATGATCATGATTAATATTTGATAAATTGTGAAGCCCTTATTACTACAGACCATCACTAGATTCACACTGATGCAGCTTTGTGCTACAGCTACACTCAGATATATTGATAGTTTTACAATTTCTGTGGGCTTATTCACTTTGAAGTGCGGCACTCTACTTTAAAAAGGGGGAAAAAAGCTCTATAAAAAGACTCCACATCTGCAAGCACACAGTTGGTGTATGTATTACAACTTGACTCATCAAATGAGTTTTAACTGGCAAAGTATTCTGAGTCTGATCCTAAACTGATGGAATATTTCTCTGATGAGAAGTAAAGCCGTCACTCATCTTCCTGCGGATTAATTAAACCCGACCCTGAACGCCTACAGTGGACCTGCAAACAGCTGATGTTGTTACATGACGCCCCATCATTAGGAATGATCAGGCAGGCGGCTTCCTCTCAGATAATTTGGTTAGAACTGCACATCAAGGGGTCTGACCTCATTTACAACCCCACCGACAACAACCAGGAGAACAGAAGTCGCTCTGTTTCCAGTAAATGTAAATATTCTGTATCAGTTTGTTGCAGATTTTCATTGTTACACTGAGTGGAACAGGAGACATTAAACACATTGGGCCTCATTCACAAACAGTGCGTACGCACAAATCTGTGCTTAAACTGTGCGTACGATCGTTTGACGCACAAATCCGGGATTCATCAACATTTTCTTACCCGAATTTGTTCTTACTCTGCGAACAAATTTAGAACTGCCTCAGACCATGCGTACGCACAAATGAGGAAGGCCGAACTGACTTAGAAAATGCAAACATACCTTTTAAGCACATGCAGAGCCTATAAAACCACATTCATGAAAAAGAGATTTAATTAACATTTTTTAAAATAATTAATTTACTAATATATTGGCCAAATGGATTAAATTACCATGAAACTGACACACGTTCACCCTCATCATTGTGACAATTAAAATATTAACAATAACATGAACAGAAAAACTATCACTCCATCAGCGTGCAGATGATCTGTAATGCCGACTGCCATATCCTTAAGGCTGTGGCCCGCTGGCCAGGAGGCACCCACGACTCATTTATTTTGCAAAACAGTACAGTGGGAATGCGTTTGGAGGCAGGGGCTGTGAGAAGTGGATGGCTTGTTGGTGAGCATCTTTTGTTCTAGTCTTTTATTTCAATTGTTTTAAGTTAGTATTTTCAGTAAGTCTCTATTCCGTTAATGTTAAAATGTTATATTGTTTGGGTGACCGGGCATATGGCCTTAAAACATGGCTGATGACACCATACGCAAACCCTGAAACCCCTCAAGAGGTGCGCTATAATAACATACATGCCCACACACGCGCCGTAGAGCGCACTTTTGGCGTGCTTAAGGGCCGTTGGATGTGTTTGGATCAGATACGGCCGGTGGCAAACTACTTTATACCCCTGAGAAGGTGTGCAAGATCATCCTGGCATGCTGTGTCCTCCACAATCTTACAATGACCCATGGCATTCCTGTAAGACCCGGCGCCATCGCTTCTAACAAACTGTGAAATTTACTACTTCTCTCCTCGCGTAACCGCTTCCTTCATTCATGAATCAACTCTAGGCAAGCGGTTTCCTTATATGGAGAAATGGGGGCGTGGTAGTATGCTGATTGCAGATCGCGGACACGCGCCTGTCAATTTAGAATGGTTCTGATTTACTAACATACGCACAGTGGTGAGAACAAAATTGGCCGGTACGCACGTGTCATGAATCCGACGGTGATTTTGCGCAAGTACTTATTTTTTGCGGAGAGTAAGAACATTTCTGCGCAGATATTAGTGAATGAGGCCCAATATTCTTCATGTCTTTGCATCGTTTTCAACACATTTCACCAATAAAATTCAGCCTGAAACATTTGGAAACTTTGATTTTAAAGAAAGTTTGGTTGGTTTGGATTGTGTTTATGTTATCATGTTTATTATGTCTGAAGTGCAGTCAGGACTCTACAGTATAGTGTGTTATGAGGATGTTACAGAGCAAGAAAATATTTTTTAGAGAATTATAATTTGGGATAGCCTATAATAAGAATGCTTCAGTGACTGCAGAGATCATCTGTGCCGACTTTTAGTTCTTAGTCATAAATTCAGCTCTTGCAAACTGCAGAAATATAAACAACTGCAGAGTCAGTCTCTTTTTCTGGTCTGTGACGGCGGTTTTATACGATCTAATTATAACTTCAGCTACTTGAGAATCACACTGGGAATTTGTGTGTTGCATCATATTTAATGCAAGTTCAACAACTTGGCAGGAGCTCCAAATCAACCTTACACTGCTCATATATAGGCCTATACTATAGTGAAAATAATTGCATTTATTTCTCCCTCTGAAAATGTTTCTTACCTCAGTTGAATAAAGGGTGAAATATTTATTGATCTATTTATTTTTAATTATTCATTTCATTGATCTTTATTTACTACTTTTTACAAATGTATATTTTTTAAATTAACATTTATATTTTACATAAAAGTAAAACTTCAGCCTTAGATGATCCTAATTCCCCAGTATGTGAGTGTGAACAACTGCGGCCAAAAGTATGTGGACACCTATGTCCCTTCCTTTACACACAGTTTAGGTAAATATTTATTCAAGCATTTACTGCCAGTTTATTAGGTACACCAAGCTAAAACCTAATTCAGTCTAACAGTTCTGTTCACTTTGAAATTAAAAAGTTTTAGGGCCGTGTTGATTTAACCTGATGATTATTGTTGCAATTTGTGGAGCTGTTTAACTTTACAGCATTACACTGACAGGTGTTTCTTTTATTTTGTCCACTCCATGTAAATCAGTGAGGGCTAAATACATAAAGGCATCTGTGTAATGAAACACAAGAGCTACTAAAACAAAATCTGATCAATCTCAAGGAGATGTTACTTTGGTTACTGCTGTTTTAGAATCTTTTTGTTTTTATTGTTATTATTATCATCAGAATATATAATATGATAAACTTCACTTATGTGGCACTTTTCTTTACAAGTTTACAAAGTGCATTACAGACCAAAAAAAGAAAAGGAAAAAAAAACTGCAGAACTAATAAAGTGCACTCAGTAGAGTGCAGATCTTGGTCTGGGAAGATCACAGCCACTCTAGCCAATTCCTGCATTTCCAGCAGACGCATTTCAGAAGCAAGTATAAATACACCTCATTTATTTATGATGGAGCCAAAACACGTTGCACAGAGCAGATCGAATTCTACTGCTAACAGGCACTGTATGTGAACTACAGATACAATATAATCATTAGGATGAATTAGTATTTTTAATAACTAAAACACAGCTACAAATCTTTGATCCATGTCGTTTATGGCTGAACTTTTAACAACATTAACTTTGTCAGCACAGCACAGCACAGCACAACAAAGTAGGAAATACCATCAAAAAACACATTAAATTAGACATAAAAAGAAACATTTACCTACATAGCCTGCTGACTTTCTTATGGTAGAAGCAAAAATATCAGGGAAAAATAACCAAATCAATAAAATCTGCAAGTCAACAAAATCAGGCAGGCAAAACGCTCGCCTTCTGAAACGCTCCCACTGTGGAATGATTATATGCGGTGGATGGGACAAAACCAGTGTTGCAGCTGGACCGCAGAGCTGAACCTGGTGCAAATGTCACAGCTCCCTTTCAGTCAAGATGGTGATGAAGATAACAAAAACAGTGACTAATTGATCTCATATTGTCCCTAATTTTAGTGGATTATAACATGAAATTTATCTGCAGATGTTCCAGGTCAAAATGAGACCAAACGTTTTTACTGGTGTCAATTTTTGAGACTTGACGAAGGACAAAATGAGGCCTGCACCAGACAATAAGGCTTGTTGTTTTTACCCGAGACAGTTTCTGGAGTGAGGAGGCAGCAGTCATTGAGTACGGTTACATGCGCACAATAATCAGATAACTGGGAATAATCAGGTAATGGTAATAATCCGATTTGACACGTTTACGTGCACTTCAATAATCTAATAATCAGAAAAAACTGATTTACATGATTCAGTCCTTCAGTTGGATTTCTCCTCAAGTACATGACATAAAACTCAAACTTCCTGTTACAGTAGGTACTCATATCCTTGAAAAACCTCGAAAAGTACGCAAGTCATATATTTGCAAAATAAAGCACTCATCATGCTGACAGCTTATATTCTTACAGTACTGTTTGTTTTTATCATTAACAAATACATGTGAGAGCATTCTAATGTGTAGTTTATCAATGTGGAGCCAATTTTACATACTTTGGGTAGATTCGGAGTAAAAGTACTGCAAAGTGCAATATACAAGTGTATTGTATATAAACTTGTCACACAAAGTGCATAACATATAAGTAAGATAAAATAAAAGTGACAATTTAAACACTGAGAATATAAAAATATATTATTTTATGTAAAATCTTTATCTGAAAGGAAACAAAAGCTGTCAGATTAACGTAGTGGAGTAGAAAGTACAATATTTCCCTCTAAAATGTAGTGGAGTGGGAGTATAAAATAGCAAAACCTGAAAGAAACCAGATTAAAGGGTATACATGTACCGAATAATCTGACTATTGGGGAAAAAGCTAGATGTGTTTATCTGATTTCTCATGATCAGATAATGGCTTTTATCTGATAAAGCCTATCGGATTATGCTGTTTACATGACCACTTGAATAATCAGGTAACTCCAGAAATCAGATAATGATCGGTTTATTAGTGTGCATGTAAACGCGCTCACTGACGATATACAACAGGTTTGTCAACTGTTATGAATCACCGAAGCCACAAGCATACAGAGCATACAGTCATAAATGTGCACACTTTTAATTTAATTTGACATTTCTGCCTACTTTTTACTTGAATTTTATTTCATTTATACCTTTATTCTTCATTCTTTTACTATCTAAAATAACAATAACAATAATAACAGTAACAACAATCATTATTATTAATATTATTATTATTATCATTAGTAGTAGTAGTAGTAGTAGTAGTAGTAGTAATTTATTTAAATTCTTTATTATGTATGTATTTTTGACAACTCTGTTTTTGTTTCCATTGTAGGCCACATTGTTAATCGTTTCATATGTAAAGCCATTTCACTCATTTTCCATTTTTCATTATCCTCTCATGTCACTGAAACTGTTTAAATCCAAACTGTTTTTATTATTATTGTTTCTGTTTGGAGAACAGGTAAATTGGCAACTGTTTTGTGGAAGCTAATGGGGATCCAAATAAAGAACAAACAGCACCACAAACTACAGTCTCAGGTGTCCTCATACTAATGGTGCATTCTGACCACAAACATTGGCAACTCTCACAGCCCAAATAGTAAAAGCAGTCCCAACATGTTGACATGTTTCACTGCAGTGATGTATTAGTGAAGCCTCTTAACATTCAGACTGTCAGTGTGGATCAGTTCAGACAGCACACTCAAAGCTCCTGTTGCTGCTTTAACACAACCAAACCAGGCCGGAAGCCAAGAGACACAACATACACGGATGCAAATGTAATGCCACTAAAGGCGGCCATTAGCTAGCTAATCACCTTGGCTGTAACTCTTAAAGATTCAGCTCCAACATACAAATTTAATCCCAGTCGGCTTTTACTGTTTTATTATTCAAATTATGCACTAATTAATTCAGAATCAGGCAGTAAAACATAATGCACTGCTAGGCAGATTTTTTTTTTATTACTTTATTTATAATTGGTGGATCTGATTACACCCTATCCTCAAATCTGATTAATGGAGTTGGTTGCAGTCCAGACGAATCTGCCAGGAGGCCCCTGGGAGCTCCTGGGCCCCTGTTAGTCCTCTGATCATCTGTGCAACATGTTCCTCGCCTAGACCAATGTTTGCTGTGTGGTAGCTTAGATTCTTGAAGCAAATAAGATCCAATAAGGGATTTAATACTGGATTTGAATCTCATAAAATGCCATGAAACACTGTCCTCTACCTGCTCCGGTTCACTATACTCTACCTGCTCAGGTACACTGTCCTCTACCTGCTCCGGTTCACTATACTCTACCTGCTCAGGTACACTGTACTCTACCTGCTCAGGTTCACTATACTCTACCTGCTCAGGTACACTATACTCTACCTGCTCAGGTTCACTATACTCTACCTGCTCCACTATACTATACTCGCTCTGGTACACTATACTCTACCTGCTCTGCTCCACTATAC
>NC_065516.1:3359264-3383169 GCF_006386435.1 Epinephelus moara
CACTATACTCTACCTGCTCAGGTTCACTGTACTCTACCTGCTCAGGTTCACTATACTCTACCTGCTCAGGTACACTGTACTCTTCCTGCTCAGGTTCACTATACTCTACCTGCTCAGGTTCACTATACTCTACCTGCAACACTATACTCTACCTGCTCAGGTACACTATACTCTACCTGCTCAGGTTCACTATACTCTACCTGCAACACTATACTCTACCTGCTCTGGTACACTATACTCTACCTGCTCAGGTACACTATACTCTACCTGCTCAGGTTCACTATACTTTACCTGCAACACTATACTCTACCTGCTCAGGTACACTATACTCTACCTGCTCTGGTACACTGTACTCTACCTGCTCTGGTACACTGTACTCTACCTGCTCAGGTACACTGTACTCTACCTGCTCAAGTACACTGTACGCTCTAGTGTAGAATCACCTTAAAATAAAAATTGTTGTGTTTTCATGACCTCAGAATGAGCCATTTATATCTACATAGAGAGCAAGTCCTTGACCAGAGATTGCCATGTTGCACCACCATGTTTCTACAGTAGCCCAGAATGGGCAAACTAAACATTGGCTCTTGATAGGGACATTGATGTTTTTGCATCAGCCAATGTAGTAAACAGCCCCTCCACAACGAGCAGTGTCGAAAAAACAGATTTCCTAAATGTGAAACTTCTTTGTTTAGTGTTTTTACTGGTTTAAATCACCTGGTGTGTTTGTTTGAGAGGAAGAGACCTCTGTGGATAATTCAGCTCCCAAACCTACTGAACAATTAACATTGAAGGAATTCTAACCAGGAGAAGTTTCGGCTGGTTGCAATCTGCAACCCTCACTGCTAGATGCCACTAAATCCCCCTAAATCTTACACACTGTTCCTTTCAGATTATTATGGCAAATGTTTGTTTAAATGCAGTTTTACTATGAGTTGGAGGAGAAATCAGCATCAACTTGATGATTTCAAAGCCCTATGGTACAATGTTCAGTTTGTTTGTTCTCTTTTTTTGACGCCCCTTTAATTTTGTCCACATTATGAGCTTCAAAAAATCCTTAACACACACACACACACACACACACACACACACACACACACACACACACACACACACACACCTAAATTAAAAGCAAAACCTGCTGCTGCATCAGAAGCTGTTGACTAGTGTTTACGTGTCCATTATTTGCACCTCTACAGAGAAGTGTTTTAATTTCCCAACATGTCCTCTAAAGGTTTGGAGTAAACATGAGTCGAACACAAGGCTCTGACTGCTGCGAGCGCTGTGATGAGATCCAGAGGTGATGTCTCCCTGGTTGAAATCTACAGTGGACAGTAATTACAGGCGAAGGCAGAGGGAGAGTGCTGGACGTGAACGCCTCTTCTGTTATTAATGAAAGCTAATGAAGGCTGCAGCTCTGATCTCCCCTCCTCCCTCCAACCCTCACTTCTACAGGAAGAGGCAGCTGGGTTAAACAAGACTACAGGCGGACTTCCAACACTAATATGTGTGTGTGTGTGTGTGTGTCTCATTACTAAATCAGGGAAGTTTCCTGATTAGATAGACGAACACAAACTGCTTTTCAGAAGGGTTAGGGGTGGAAGAAACTAAAAATAATTTAAGGCATTTCAAAGAACAGAGATGTGCAGGAATGACAGAAAACAAACCAATGAAAATTCAGTTTAGTGTTTGATATACGTCATATGAAACAAGGTCAAAGTGATGTAAGTCAAGGATTTAAAGTTAAAATAGTAACCTAACAAAGTAGTCACACGAGTCTGATTTGGTCTTCTTGGTCTTCTCTTCTTCTGCTGTGATTTTTTAAAACACTTCCTTCATATTAGTCAAGATGTTTAATTTATGATGAATTTCAGTCCAGTCACTTGAGGAAATTGTTGGCAATAGGTAGTCATCTCAAGCCCCTTTTACACTGCCAGATTTTCCGCGAATGTTGGGCCGTTTTGCCGGCAAGCTGCGAGCGTTTAGACACACAGAGCTGGATTGGCGAGTTGATCCAAGGTGCCAAATTTTCTGCCTCGCAGGGTAGTCATATTGGCAGAACCCTTCTAGTTTAAACAGACCGAGGCGGCCTTCCAAGGGGCTGTTGAAGACTTGTGGGAGGAGCTGTTGATGACGCCGCACGTGCGAGCCACTGGTGGTGGATAAACAGGAAACAGCTGATAGCAGGAATTAGCGAGCAGCTAGTAGCAAGAGGNTTATACTGCCAATGCTGAAAAAAGACTGATTGGGCTTTCCTGCAAATTTGCACAATTCCTGTTTAAAAAGGGCTAATGTTTCCTGCAGCTTTTTAGCCCCCAAATCTGTGTGTCTTGTAGCAACATGTCACTGTGTTTCCAGCATTTTTTAAGCCCCCAAACATAGGTGTCTTATAGTGACCCTTCACTGTTTTTCCTGCCGCATTTTAGGACTCATATGTGGCTGTTTATTAGTGACCCATCGCTGTCTTTCCAGTGGGGACAGTGCCACGACAAGGAGATTATTTTAGCTAAAATTGTTATTTTTCTAACAAAAACCAAGTGGTTTTTGTGCCTATACATAACCACATGTTAACCACAGCACTGTTGAAACATAATGAGGTGTTACATTTCAATGTCTCTGTTACATAATAATGTAAAAACATGCGCATAGTTTGCAGAGACATACAATGCCAACATTTTTTCTGTCAGTTGGGGTGGTAAATGGTAAATATGCAGATCCCCAGTGGTAATATTGCAAAAAATGATCAGTAATCATCAACTTTGTTTTGGTTTCATGTTTCTACTAAACATAACATATAAAATCTGAATAATTTGAAACATTGCAACTGTTAGCAATCTAGTAGCTAACTCTGAACATGCTAACATTAGAATGCTAAATGTAACATACAAAGTCTATTTACACGCTTAAAGTAATCAAAGGAAAAGTATGCATGACGTTTTCCTTCTATCAGATGCTTTTGGATTAATATTACTGCTGCATTCATGTGTATGTTGCATTTTCCTTCTGTAGATGTTTAAGACGTTGCTCATACCAACTCTTTTATATACTGTTAGGTAGTTTAAAGGGATATTTTGCAGATTTTCAACCAGCTTTGTATCAATACAATGTGAGTCGTATGTGAACTGAAGTGAAGTTCCCTCCATCTAACCAGTGCCCAAATCTCCCTGCTTATTTTCAGTGGCTTTCAGAATGTTGCTCAAACTACTACGTCTGCAATTTTTGTATGTCTGCCATCATGGACACAAAGAGTATAAAAGCAGATTAAAAGAAACTCAAACTCAGATAAAACTCAGATCAAATGGTAAAATTAGGCAGTGCTGATCAAATGCGAACCAAGATTCTGTTACTGCGATACCTATTTCTCACCTAAAAAATGCAGTGCATTCTGGTAGTTTCTACCTCTTGAGCTAAAAGGAATACTGCAGCCTTTTGTTTCTGTTTTCACGTAGCACCATCTTTAGTGAGTACGCAAAAACTATATATAATAAATGCAATTTTTCAAGCTATGAGTTGATGAAAAGTCCGCTAGCTGCTAGGCTAAGTTATGCAACATAAAAGGTGTTTAAGCTAATATGCTTAGGTGTTTAAGCTAATAACAAATGACTTGCAAAAAACAACTGACATCTCTATGAAGCTTGTCAGTTTTTAATGAGCTGAATTTTATACTTTTGCTAAATAATCCATGTTTTATGGCTGTTGGGCAGAGTTAGTAGTCTTTAAAACAGATAGAGCTGAAGTTTTAGGAAAAAGATGATAGTTTGGGTTAAAATAAAAAGATTTCTTCCAGTAAGGGCTCTCTGTCAGAAAGCCCTGATGGTTAACTGACCCCATGTTTTGTTTTGTGTGTGTCACAGGAGGCAATTTAAAGTAAACTCCACTGCACTTCAGTGGTTAGTTATTTACATTTTTTATGCGTGGCTTTTTATCTTTCATGACCAAAAGTAAGAAAGAAAGAGGTGGCAGCTTCTTCTGTAACAGACTGTGTTAGATGGGCAGATGATACCCAGCAAGCAATAGTCGTGATTTAAACGTATTGGCTATATTTAGCTCCAATTTAGTCTAGCTACACGTAACCCAAATCTAGCCGATTTAATTTTGAAATTGATTAAATGTAATTTTTGCCATTGCAGATGGCGTGCGGTATGATATTCAATCATGTATGGAGAGTCAACAGTAATTAAAATATGTTTATCTCCATTTGTTGGACATGGTCTCTACATAGCCGTATAATTGATGACGTCTACACTTTGGCTATGGTTAGACGTCAACCAAATTTTCACACTCAGCCGTGATTTAGCCTAGATGTCAGGTCTTCATGTAGACGGCTATTAGACGTTTTTTAAACCAAAAAATGCTTGCTGGGTATTGTCTTATATCATTCACAGGCCCCTAAATCGCCTCGAATCGAAATCCTATCGTAGCAGACTTTGTAATATTGGTAAATATCGTATCGTCCAAAGAATCCATATAATATTGTATCATGAAAACGCTGGTGATTTACACCCCTACTTTCTACTGCATAGACAGCCCAGGTTTATGAAGATACCATCTTTCCAGCTGTGAACTATTTCTTTAAGAAGTAGGATTAGGACACAACACAAAGAGGAACACTTCATCCTTCAGTTTATCACAAACATTCAACATCAACACATCTGATGAGAGATGCATGGTTTTTACTGGACAGGAGGGGTATAAAAAACTGTCATCTGAAAGGTAGCTAAGGCTGTCAGACAAATGTAGTGCAGTAAAAAGTACAACATTTACCTCTGAGATGTAAACAAGAAGTATAATGATGAATAAAAAGGAAATGCTCAAGTCAAGTAAAAATACCTCAAATTTAATCCACTGCTCATAATTATTATTATTATTTATTGCCGTTTCTTGTATTTTTGTACTTTCTTTTGCATGCCTAGTTTTTAAGTTTTTAAGTTTAAATTTTGAAATTTTTAATCTGACTCTTTCTCCTTGACTGCTGTAACACTGGAATTTCTCAACTGTGGGTTCAATAAAGGTGTATCTTATCTCTTATCTTAAGTACATTACTTGAGTAAATGTACTGTATGTTACATTTCACCACTGCTTGTTGGATAATTGTAATCTACCAAACTGGCTACAGAGATTCTCACTATACATTAAGAAAACACTATAATGTGCTACAATAGACTTCATGATGAATAGCAAATAATCATTGTTTTTTTGTTCATTGCTGTAACATGCAATGCAATTGAAGCAAACCTCAAACCCCTCCATTACTGTGAGGATGTCTTTCTGCAGATGTGTGTGTCCCTGACCCTTTCCAGGACTCTAACTTTGTCACCATAAACATTATGAATCATCACCACAGATGTTCCCTTCAGTCCAGTTGCTGTAGCCTTTGATTTGGACCTCCTCCAGCGTCTCTGCTCCACATCAAAGCATCCGCTCATTTTGACTAGATTTGCATTTTTTCTGCCAATTAAAAGCAGAGGTCGGGTTTGTTTACATCTGCTGCGCTGGCTTCATTTTCCTCAGTGTGACATTAAACACCAAATAAAGCTGAAATCCCAGGAAACCGTCGTAAATGTGTCTTTATGCAGCGGGAGGGAGGTTAGACACATAAAATATTAATTCAGAAATAAATATAAATACTGATGTTGTTGCATGTGCACCAGCAATGTGCACACCTAATGTTTGCAGTGACATTCAGAGAATTTTGGAAACTTTTGTGTCAGATCTTTTTCAATTGCCAGTCAATGTTTCATTCAGTAGTATGGATAAATGTCAGTTTATTCAACATGTAACTGACATCCTGCTGCTGTGTTTTGTGTTTGTTTTCTGTCTATATTGTCTTGTTACAAGGTGCTGTGTATTTCCTGCTTTTCATTTTATTTTTATTGTGTCATATTTTTTTAAATTAGAAATACTGCTTCTAAAGAACATGGTTAAACATGTTGGTATTGACTTTAAACTTTTTAGTTACACCCACCCGCAACTCTCAGGGTTCCCACACATTTTTACCAATGAATTTTCGAACCCTTTAACAAAACTTTCTTATAACATATGGCTTTATTTGCAGTCATTTATATGTGTAGTTCTATACAGTGATCGAGCTGTATATTATTAAACACACATTTCCATTTTCAGATAAACAAACTGCTTGCATTGCTAACTTTACTCGCTCATTAGAAATTCCCACCACCAACTAGCTGTATATACCAACAGACCAGAATGGCACATACGAGTATTTCACAGGCCCCTCCCCTTTTTGGGGGACAGAAAACCAAAAAGTCCTGTAGATATCAATGCAATGTGAAACATGTTTGCGTTATGATTTCTACAAATTTATATGCATTCATTTGCAATACCGTCACATCCTGTCATGTCCCGTCATATCCTGTAAGTCTTCCCCCGTCCACGTAGATCTATGACCCAACAGAGTGGCTGGATATTGATTATCTGCATCCAGATCATGATACCTTGTAATTCCATCAAATATGTGTATTTGATTGGATTACCAGGTGTTGTTAGGTTGTAAAGTGTTGTCTGTAAATAACCAACCTGTTAACAGCCAACTCTTTGATCTGATTAAAGTCCGATGCCACTCTTTTGTGTGACTGTAACAGCAGCAGCCTGTTTGGTCAGAGAATGGACCCACTGGTCCATGTGGGTTCAGTATTGTTGCTGTTATGAGATGTGATGGTTGGTCTGTGTGGAATTCCCCCCCTCCCAGAGGAGACGGCTGGTTTTTTTGTAGGGACCGAATGCCATTTTTTAACATTCGGACCTTTGGCAGAATTTATAACGAATATTCGAATATTCGTTCACGGTGGGCACGGTTTTACGCCAGGTTTTACGCCAGGCTCGGCTCCTTTCAAAGACTCCTTGCGAAGCACTCCTCCGGGGGTTTTTCGGACCTAATTGTATTGCGGAGTTTTGCACAGCAGTGACCGGATCTTTGCTCTCAAACCACAAAAAAATGTGATGGCACAACAGTCTTCTTCAGTACATTATTCTGTGCTTTCTTTTGATTTTCACATTGGCTAGTCATCCTGTTTAATTTGTCTTCTGATTAAATCGGAACCGTTGAAACAAGTTGTAGGAAGCCTCTGCAAGTAATTGGTTGCTGGCAGACACTCTGTGCTGCAATAAAATGGTTAATCAGCAGTGCCGTGCACTGTAGAGCCGATGCGCTGCTGGTTCTGCCGGCCTGAATAGAATATAATGTCTATAGCCTTACTGTTGTGTACAGCCTTTATAGACTGAGCTGAGTAGTGATGCGCGGGTCGACCCGTAACCCGCGGGACCCGCAAATGGACCTGCGGGTCGGGCAGCAGTGATCGTCTGTTAAATCGGTCTGTAAATGATATTTTGACATTATTGGCTATTACTGTCATGGCATCCGAAGGTACTGATGCGTTGAGCAGGTGACAGTCCGCGGTCGTTTTCAAAACACACTTGTGTCACGCACTCCAAAAGAAACTTGTTGAAACTTTAAACAATAATTTATTGTACAAAACGGGGGAAACAAACGTTGACAAAAACGGTTCCATAATTCATATTAAATTCAAAAGATAACGAAAAAACAGCTACAAGTTAGAGGGAATAGTGATAAAGTGGTAAAACTTGGCATTGATCCACAGCCTCAGACGGATGCGCTCAAGCGTGCCGTGCGCACAAGCTCCGTTGGTAGGCTATACTATATTTTCACATTTTTAACAATGCAATTTAAAAGTTTAGATTTTTATTGATAACCTACATTTAGCAACAACAAAAAGACTACATTTAGCACCAAAAAAATATGTAAAAAAAAATAAATAATAATAATTTTAAAAAAAGTAAATAAAAAAACTAATATCGAATACCAAATTTTCATAAGGAATACCTACCCATAGAAACGAATATTCGAATATCCAAATATTTGGGTACAGCCCTAGTATTTTGTGGTGGCATGTCATTGCATCTCACCAGTTAAGGAGCTAAAATTTGTGAGATCTCCTGGGTGTTGTATTTCCATCACAACAATCAGAACTGGAGCCAATAAATTCCAGTAATTGTAAGCTTTCCCACTATATCCAAAAGCCAGATGTCATTGTGTGTTAGCGGGTTCTTTGTGCAGTGTAAATGGGGCTCTAGAGTGAGTTAAGTTGATCTACATTTTTCCAACAGGTAAGTGTAAGTATGAAGTAAAAAGACGGTATAATTAGGTTCAATGGTAGGTTTACAGATTTGTAAAATCAAAAATGTGGACTTCTACACAGAAGAGCATGACTCATTTTGACGAAAAGAAATAATTATATGCATAGATGAAATTAGATAAAATGTGTGTTCTTTTAAGCTAAGCTAATATTTGGAAAATTAAATTTAAGTAATTTTCAGACTTTTTATGGTGCTACAGACACCCTGATTGAAAACACAAAGTGTGCCTGCCACACATGCACACCACTGATGTAAACACACACACAGGCAGCACATTAGAGTAATGAATTTAGATAGAGAACACAGAGAACAGAGCAGAAATCAATGTGATGTTCAACACGGTGAAACATCACAACAACACACACAAACACACACACCTGTCCACCTACTTCAGTGTGTGGAACGAATGGTGCAGAAGAGTTTGCTGATCCGGAGCGGAGCACTGGAACAGAGAAGATGGATGGCTGGGTGGATGTATGGATGGATGGATGGATGGGTTGGTTGGCGATCAGGTTCAGGTCACAGGCTGATGTGTCCCAGACAGATTCTTCCGCCAGTCTGAACACTGGAGGAAGCAATCGATGGGGGGGGACGTCGGAGGCCTTGATCCACCAGGCAGAAAGGAGACAGGAGAAAACTCAATCTGCAGCTCGCAGCGGTGATTCAAAGAGAGAAACTACCGACAAACAACAAACTAACTCCTGTCAACACTTTCTGGAACTATTTCTCACTTCATCCAGTCAGGTTTTCAACAGTTTGCTGAAGGCCCACAGAAAACAGATATTATTATATACTAGAGCTGCAACAGTACATTGATCGACAGAAACAAAATCACCAACTGTTTTGATCATCGATTAATCTTTAAAGTAATTTTTCATGCATAATGGCAGAAAATGATATTTTCAGCCTCTCAAACATGAGATTTCCTAGGTTTCTCTGTTTCGCATCATGTTAAACAGAACATTTTTAGGTTTTGAACAAAACAAGACATTTAAAGACCTTTGACTTTGAGAAACTGGTATGGAAATTTTTCATTATTTTCTGACATTTTATAGACCAAACTATTAATCTATTAATCAAGAAAATAATTGGAAGATGAATAACTAATGAAAATAACCATTACTTGCAGCCCTATTCTGTGTTATATTTCAACTTAAACAGGAAAAATCTGCAGAAACTCCCTTTACACCTCTATAATAATCACAGGTACATCAGCAGAGAAGAAGTTCTGCTTTCAAAGATCGACTTTCACTATCTAACAATCAGACTTCAAACAGACGTCTTTATTTATCTGTTACACCAAGCTCTGTAGTTCAAGATTCAGGATTCACTTTATTTTCCCACACTGTAGGGAATTTGGATTGGGCTTCTACCTGCACTGCATCAATAAAAATATTGCACATACATTAAAGACAAGAGTAAATTTAGGAACCTTTTTTGATTGTACTTTAAGTTTTACAATCAACAGGGACCACAATTTTTTTTAAAAGTTTGCAGTGCTTGTATCTAATCAGGAAATTAGATTATTATAATAGAAACAAGAACATTTTAAAGACTGTTCACAGAAGTCTTGTTAAAAGTGTTTTAACTTAAAATATGTGCACTTGGTGTGGGCACCTGCAGGAACAAAGATAGACTGTGCAGAATTACAAACATGGCCAGTAAAATTATTGGAACAGAACGGAAAACAACTGTAAAGCTGGAGCTGGAGTTGGTGTTCTTTGGAGGTGCTGCAGCACCAAGAACATTTTCAAAAAGTATTTTATATTAAATGCAATAACTTTGCTAAATTTGTAACCACTCTTCACACCATGTCAGTAATTGTTGTCTCGACTGTGCATGTTGTGTTATGTAGTGTGATTTAACAATGATGTGTTTTAACTGCCCAATGAAGCCAAAGGCAAATTTCCATATTTGTGGACAATAACAATTATTACTATTACTATTATTATTATTATTATTATTATGCTTATTATTCATTCATTCATTTTCTGTAACTGCTGGTCTCAACGGGGCTGAAGTTGATGTCAGCTGACATTGGGTGAGAGGCGAGTTTCACCCTGGACAGGTCGCCAGACGATCACAGGGCTGACATATAGAGACAGACAACCATTCACGCTCACATTCACACCTACGTGGAAATTTAGAGTCACCTATTAACCTGCATGTCTTTGGACAATTTAAAAAAAAAACGTCTATGGCTTATATTTAGGGATGTACTAATTGTGAAATTCGAGGCCGATACCAATGATTAAAATGACAATTTGGCCAAAATTAATGTGTTTTTTTAGGGCTGTCAATTTAACGCGTTAATTAGATTAATTAATTACACTGCAAATTAACGCGTTATAAAAATTAACGCAATTAATTCTGAGATTCTGAGTGGCAATTCAATGCGCGAGCATTTTAAATTTGGCCCATTGAATGACCCGTAGGCTACTTGGCAGTGGCACGTCACGGTAGCACTAGCACCGAGGAACTTGTCCGGACGTGTTCGTCACTTCCCACCTGCGTCGCTAGTCAAAGCAGGGTGACAACAGACACGGACGTGACTCAGGGGAGCGAGGCGAGCACATCGTTGCTAGGGCCTTTGAACGGCAAGTTTATTTATAAAAAGGACGAAGACGGGACTATCAACAAGAACGCGGTGATTTGTAGCTTTTGTAAAAAAGAATTCTCCTATCACCGAAACTGCTCCAGCTTGACTTATCATTTAAACGCTAAACACGTCGGGACAAGTTCCACGGTTACCGGTGCTAGTCAGGGTGCTAGTGCTACCGTGAGCACACTTCGCCAACCCACGCTTGCCGAATTTGGTAAACGAATGAGCAAAGCCACCACAGAAAAACTGACAAACTCAATCGCTAAGTGGGTTGCTGCTGATTGCAGGACTATTTCAATCGTGAAGGACGAGGGCCCAAAGGAGGCGTTTCAGATAGCGTCATCTGACCCAAATTTCCAGCTACCTTTGAGAACTACGGTGATGAAAAGAATCCACCAGCTGTACGGTGATGAAAGGAACACAAAAGAAGAAATGTTAGCAGGGACCTGCCATGTCGCCCTAACGGGCGATCACTGGACGTCGGTGAGCAATCATAACTACTTGGGAGTCACAGCACACCTAATCGATAGTGAGTGGAAACTAAAGTCTTTTGCTTTAACCGTGAGCAAAACGGTGACCCGGCATTATGCCGATGCATGCGCCGAGCAGTTCGATGCTGTGACAAAGGAATGGGAAATAGAAAACAAAGTGACAATGATCGGAACCGATAGTGCAAGAAACATGGTCGCAGCAGCACGCCAGCTGCCTTTCGAGCACATCCCATGTGCTGCACATATGCTGCAAAGAACCATCACAGTCTGCCTTGAGGACAGCAGCTTTGACACCACCCTGTCAAAGTGCCGCAAAATAGTAGGGCACTTCAAGCACAGCCCTGCCAGTACAGAAGAACTGCACCAGCAGCAGACTGCCCTCGGACAAGCCAGAGAGCCCCTGGTTCAAGACGTATCCACAAGGTGAGACTGTTTACTACCTATCGGGCTAATTGATTCTGAATAGTTTTCTTGCTCCTGATGAAGGTGTGTGTGTATGTGTGTGTGTGGTTCAGTGCAACTACTGTATGTACAACATACTGCTCAAAACTTACAGTCCCCTNCACAGCCCTGCCAGTACAGAAGAACTGCACCAGCAGCAGACTGCCCTCGGACAAGCCAGAGAGCCCCTGGTTCAAGACGTATCCACAAGGTGAGACTGTTTACTACCTATTGGGGTAATTGATTCTGAATAGTTTTCTTGCTCCTGATGAAGGGGTGTGTGTGTGTGTGTGTGGTTCAGTGCAACTACTGTATGTACAACATGCTGCTCAAAACTTACAGTCCCCTGCGGGACTAATGCAGTTTTTGTTTTATTTTATTGAAAGATGGAATTCGACGCTCTCGATGATCTCACGGTACCTGCGGAACCAGGAGGCTGTGAATGCCACTTTGGCCAGACAGAAGTACAACCTGGCCGCACTGACCAACCTAGAGTGTAACAAACTACAGAAGCTGGAGGTCGTTCTTGAACCCTGCAAGTATGTCCCGCTCGCTCCCTCCCTCCCTCACTCACTCACTCACTCACTCACTCACTCACTCACATACACACATACACACGTCAATAATGATGTGAGTTCATTATTGCCATATTTTTGTTCCACTGCAGATATGTGACTGAGCTGCTTGGAGGGGACACCTATGTCTCATGTTCTGTGGTGCTCCCCGCACTCTGCCATCTCAACCGTGTCATGAATCCCACTGATGAGGATCCGGGCTACATGATAAAGTTCAAGGCCACCTTTTCAAAGGACCTAGACACACGCATGGCCACCATCAACAACAGATGGCTGAAGGTGGCTACAGCCCTTGACCCGCGATTCAAGGACTTGAAGAGCATACACAAGAATGAGAGGAATGAGGTATGTGTGTGACTGAGAAGACCAGTGTTCTGCAAGTGCTTTGGTTAGAAAGTCCTATGCAACAAATTAATTTTCCCTCTTTTAAGGTGTGGACCTGGATTGAGGAGATGCTGCGAGGATCAGAAGCGGGACCTGCTGCTCCTCAACCCACAGAGGACGAGCCAGCAGCAAAGAAGAGCCTCCTCCTGCTGTGTTCTTCAGACTCCGACTCAGACAAGGAGGAGCTGGGGCCTCTAGCCACTACAAAGCTGAGCCGTGCATTGGAATGCATGAGTGTCCACTGGAGTGGTGGGCAGCTCACGCAGGAGCCTATGGACAGCTGTCCTCTCTTGCTCGCAAATACCTGGCTACTCCTGCTACGTCTGTGCCATGTGAGAGACTCTTTTCACTTGCAGATAACATCATACAAAAGAAGAGGGCAGCCTTACACTCAGACAATGTAAACAAGCTTGTTTGTCTGAGCAACTGGCTCAAGAAGGCATAAAGTTGTCTGTTGTCAGATCCTCTAACGTTAGCTTGGGGTGAGTTTTTGATTTGAGGAGTTGATACTGTAACCCTCTTTTGGGTTTGAGTTGTTATGCCCCAGATACTGTAGCTTTTGATTTTTGGTAAACAATGTCATGTTCTCCTGACTTACCTGCTGTGTCAGCAGCAAATGTGGCCTAAGTGATAGGCCTAAAAGAAATGCCTGTTGGCTCCTTGTTCTTGATTTTGCCTTATTTAGAGGCGTGTTATACTTCTACTATTCATTTTGAATTGCCGTATTTAGTCAGCTTTAGTACTCATTTTGAATTGAGAGTCTGCTTAAGTGCCTATTTGAGACTCAGCCTTATTTTATTTCTGAATTGTATTTATTTAAGTGTATTTGTATTGCATTTTTGAATAATGCACCTGGCCTAATTGGTTTGCTGGGATGTGCTTGATCATTTTCTTTTAAATTTCATTTATGAAACGCACTTCACCAATAAAAATGTGGATTTCAAATCTTCTCTTCTTAGTGTATTCAATTGATTAGTCATGCAATACAATTTTGTAATGTCCTAGAATTCGAATTATTTATTTGGGTACCTTTAGCAGATATGAGATTAAAATGCGATTAATTAGATTAATTAATTACAAATCCTGTAAATTAATTAGATTAATTAATTACAGGATTTGTAATTAATTAGATTAATTAATTACAAATCCTGTAATTAATTAGATTAATTTTTTTAATCGCCTGACAGCCCCAGTTTTTTTTTTTTTGTTTGTTTGTTTGTTTTGTCTTATTTTTTTTAGCTCTCATTTATTCCCCATTTCAAGCCAGGAAAACAAAGGAATACAAAATAACTGAACTGTTTTTTAAAGCCATACAGTCCTTCATTACACAACCTTTGAACAAGCACAAATTTAATCATACATATTTATGAAATAACCTTTAATGTCACCTTCTTTGACATGAAAAACATGTTTAAAATAATAACTGCATCAAAAGCTTTTTACTATATATGTCATAACTTCCTCTCTAATATCTATTTTATATTGCTGTGAAAACATCAACAAATTTCTCCTTCAAACAGCTGTATTTTTTTAAGTTGTCTCCGAAATATACATTTTACAAGATAACATTGAACACATCATGAGAACATTGTAATTTACCTTCACCCAATAATCATTTTTACTAAATAGACCTTGAACACATCATCATGTAACTCAATGTAACCTCCATTAGCTGTTATTTCTGGCTGCTAGCTGCTAACAGCTAATGTTAACTTGCTCTACTCCTGCTGATGTCAACAGTTTTGTTATTCACAATGTAGCATTATCAGGGAAACAATAGGGCGTGTCCTCTGATGCACTGATAATGACTTTACTGTGTCCTTTCATTCCGATGGTGTCACTGGGAAGATCTCTGTTCTGCCCAAACACATCTTCTATTGTCCTGCTTTTTAGCATGCAAAATTGATGTGACACAACAGAAAAACATCGGCCACTGCCATCAGTCAATGTCGCATTATTTGCTGATGACAGTCAACAAGGCAAATATCGACCGATACTGATGTTCGGCTGACCTAATAGTCAGACTTTACATTAATGTGCCACAAAAGAAATTTTTAACTATCTTAAGTGATAGCCTACAACTTTTTTTTAAACTAAAAAAAACACTGACTGACTGGCTTTTTTTAAAACTGTCAGCTCTGTTAACTCCAACAGAAAATGATTCCTTTCCGGACTAATTCAACGGCTACAAGGCACATCTACACCTGCATAAAGGCTTGACAGAAAATGAGTCTTAAATGGAATTTGGCCATTCTGACAATATCAGGGAGGGACACCTCACAGCTCAGATTTAAAAGACAAAAACATTTCTTCTCTGTTGCAAAGATTTAAGTCTCATTTTAAGTCATCTACATTGCCAAAAACTTTCAGGGAAATCTTCCCACTCAGATTCCAACATCTCAAAACACACACGTCTGCTTTCAGTCTGAGTGTTTGATAGTGAAGAGTCAGTTGTGACGCTGGATTGAGAGACTGGATAAAAAGCATTTAGCAGCTCAGTGTGAACAGTGACACTGACAGCAGCGTCTGTTGATCTGCAGGATTCAGACTGAAAGCTCCGGTGAGACGGAGAGGGTTCGTCCAGTCAGCTGGGACTGAAGGAAAATCCTCCTTTATTGATCCGTCGCTCCTGGAGAGCCGTCCATCAGTCAGCCGGCTCTGCAGAGACACACAGCGCTGTACCTCTATAACTGTGGGGACTCTCATTGACATAATCCATTCCCGAATACACACACAGGCCTTCAGTCAGCAGCTAAGACTGTTTGACAGCTCTGTGTCTGAACGCAACTGCAGTATTTTTACACCAGGAACTGTGTGTTTCACAGTTTATCTATTGTTATGAGGTTCATGGGTTGTGAACTAAAATTTTACAAACCTGAACAAAAAAAAACAGGAACATCTCCATTGTAGTCCTATATTACTTTCCATACTGAAGAAGACGTGTTTACACCTTTTACAATGTGGAGAGAGAGACCGCTCGTGACGGATAGGAACTTGGCCAACACTCCGAGTTTGCATAAAGCTGTGGCAGAAAAATAATTTGGCAAGTGATTGTTTGAGTGTTTCTATGGTAGCAAACTGAACAATTTCGGATTTTGGACTGTTGGTCAGACAAAACAGGGCATTTTAAGTGGGTCTTTATTTAATATTCAGACATTCATAAAGACCTTAAAATTAATTGATTACTTTAGAAAATAACAATGACAATATTTACTAGTTATAGCCCTATTTGTGGGGAAAAAGGCTGGATTGGTGCATCCCTAGTCCTCACTTCCCAAAAATAACCTCAAGATCCAACTCAGACTGGGCCTCACAAAGATAGATGTACAACAGATCACACACACACACACACACACACACACACACACACACACACACACACACACACACANTAGATGGCATTGCTCTGGCCTCTAGCACTACCGTAAGAAACCTCGGAGTAACATTTGATCAAGATTTGTCTTTTAATTCTCATTTAAAACAAACCTCGGGGGTTCCAGTAATGGCGGCTTGCTGAGAAGACGTGCACGCTTCGGCTCCGCTATCTTTCTGTAAAATTCTGGACAATACTCGTTATATAAGACATTGAACGACGTCTTAGGACAGCTGTGATGCCTCTCTCGCAAAGGAAAAACACTAAAAACGACAGCAAGCCGACTCAGTCGAAGTTATCCAACTTCACTTCTAAGCTGAGCCCTGAAGCTAACCATGACGTTAGCGAGGCTAATACAAGCACATGCGAGGCAATGGAGGAGAAAAATAGCGAGCCGACTGAGAAGACAATGACGGCCGAAGCGGGCTCAGACGCAATACTGGCTGCAATTGCAAATTTGAAATCTGATTTTTCCTCCAAACTTGATGGTATTTTGTCAGCAATAGAGAATGTGAAGAAAGATGTTAATGAGTGTGCCAAACGGGTCGGTGAGGCGGAGGTCCGGGTATCTGCAGCAGAGGACAGCATCACCAGTCTGCAGGCGAGCGTTCAGGCCCTTGAAAATAAAAAAAAGGATCTCGAGGAAAAAGTGCTGGATTTGGAGGCCAGATCACGACGATCTAACTTGAGACTGGTTAATCTACCCGAAGGCACGGAGGGAGAGGACGCGTGCGCCTTCTTGGAAAACTGGCTGCCGGAGGCTCTGAACTTGGCACCGTTACGCACCGCTCTGATACTGGAGAGAGCGCATCGGGTCGGCCAGAAGAGCACCGCTGCACCAAGGACTCTTATCATGCAGTTCTTAAATTACAAGGATAAAGCGACCGTGATAAGAGCCGCCAGGGCAAAGAGACAGATACTATTCAAGAACCACCAGGTGAGATTGTACGAGGACCTCGCAACCGGTGTACACAAAAACAAAAAGAGTTTGATGCCGTGAGACAGCAGCTTAGAGCCATGGGGATCCGATACGGCATGATTCCTCCCGCACGGCTGCTGGTGACACACAATGGACAGTCTCGCATTTTTAACCAGCCAGCTGAAGCAGAGAACTTTGTAAGGACTCTGAGAGCAGAAAGTAGACCTGGGTAAGATAATGTAGTCACCCTCACATTGTAGTGTATTGATATGGGTGGACAATCACTGAGCCTTAAGTTAAGTTAAGTAACTAAAAAAAAAAGAGGGTAAATAATTTGCTTATTAGATTTGACATATGTTGGCACAGAGGCTCACAGCCAATATTAATACTGTAGCCTAATTTTCTGAACGTATATAATAACTTGTTTTCTGTTTTTTATAGCGGGGTGGGGTAAGAGGAAACGTGTTCAGGCACAGTCGGTTGATCCTCACCTTTGTGTGGAACAGCCTTTAGCTGTTAGATAGGTACCAATATATATAGGGGGAGGGAGGTGGGTAACAAAGTTCAAAGTTTTAAGTTAAAGGGGGTATATTGTTCAGTGTTCATTATTATGGATGTAGTTTTTAACGTCCAGGTGTTTTTTGTTTTGTGTTTCTCTGTCTTTAAATTATTTGAATGTACTGAGAAGCCCATGCAATGTTATACGTTATGTCTGGTGGACTAAGAATTAAAATGTCTTCTTGGAACTGCAGAGGACTACAGAAACTGAAAAAGGTCAAACAGGTAATGGCTAGGGTGAAATCTATACACCCTGATATCATGCTACTTCAGGAAACCCACCTGTTATCTAGTCAAGAGGCGAAGATTAGGAGGAGGTGGCAGGGCAGTATATATTCAGCACCCTTTACTTCTCAGGCAAGAGGGGTTATGATTTTGATTCATAAATCCATACCATTTCATGTGACAAGGGTTATTAAAGACAAGACTGGGAGGTACATTATTCTACAGGGCACACTTATTACGGAAAAAATAAACCTGATAAATATATATGCTCCAAACATTGATGATCAAAAGTTTTTTCACAATCTCTTTCTTACAATTTCATCTCTGGCTGGTAGCTATATTATAGCAGGGGATTTTAACTGCACATTGAACCCAGAATTGGATAGAAGCTCAGGTATCGATAACTCTCATACTAAAAGTAGACAAACTATTCAACACTTTATGGAGGAACTTAATCTGACAGATATTTGGAGGGATATGAATCCCAAGGGTTTAAAATACTCCTGTTACTCAAATACACATAAATCATACTCACGTATCGATTACTTTTTAGTTTCTGCCAATTTGAGACACAAAATAAAGGACTGTCACTATGATAGCATCTTAATATCTGACCATGCACCAAACTCATTAATATATGAAGATTTAAGACTAAGGAGAGACCCCCCTAGGTGGAGATTTAAACAAAAATGGCTCCTAGACTCAGAATTTATATCTTTCATAGATAACCAAATTAATATCTTTTTTGAAACCAATAAAGATGAAACACCATCCTCTTCAAGGTGGGAAGCCTTTAAGGCCTACATAAGAGGTCAGATAATTAGCTTTACGAGTTATAAGGCAAAACAAACTTATCAGAAAACAAAAAAGTTGGAAGCAGAGATTGAACTGCTTGAGGGGGAATACTATCAAACGTTATGTCCAAACATCCATCGAAAACTTCTGCTACTAAGAACACAGTATAACGAACTTTCTGCCTCTAAAGCAGCCTCACATCTTTTGCGTCTTAAGCAGGCATTTTATGATCAGGGGGAAAAGCCTGGGAAACTATTAGCCTGGCGCCTGAGACAATTACAAAATGAGAAAAACATTACCTCAGTTGAAAATAGTGATGGACAGATTATTGTTGATCCTCTAGAAATAAATGAAACTTTTAAGATCTTTTTTGAAAAATTATACAGCTCAGACATAACGCATATGGGACAAGAGCAAAATCTCTTCTTAGATACCCTCCAAATACCTAACATTTCCGGATTAATAAGTGTAGATCTTGGGGCAGCTATAACTAAGGAGGAAATATCTATAGCAATAGATCATTTGAAAACAGGCAAAACCCCAGGCCCAGATGGGCTGCCGACAGAAATTTATAAAAAATTTAAAGATAAATTGCTGTCCCCTCTTTTCGACATGTTCTGGGATTCATTTGAAAAGGGAATCCTCCCTGTTTCATTAAGAGGAGCTCTGATAACTTTACTGCCCAAACCTGGTAAACCTTGCAACAAATGTGAAAACCTAAGACCAATTAGCCTTCTTAATGTGGATTTAAAGATACTTTGCAAAATCTTGGCTCGAAGGCTGGAAAGAATTTTACCAAACATAATTGCTTGCGACCAGAATGGGTTTATTGTAGGTAGACAGGGATTTCATAATGTGAGACGAGTGTTGGATATTCTTCATAATCGGGAAGAAAAACAAGATACTGCTTTGCTATCATTGGATGCCGAAAAGGCCTTTGATAGAGTTGAGTGGCCCTATTTATTTGAAATATTAAAAAGATTTGGCTGTGGGGATAATTTCTGTCGGTGGGTTAAACTTTTATATAATGAACCGTATGCTGAAATAGTAACAAATGGAGTTATATCTAAATCATTTAAAATCAAACGGGGATGTAGGCAGGGGTGCCCTTTGTCCCCCTTATTATTTATTCTAGCAATTGAACCGTTTGCCATTGCGGTGCGGTCTCATAAAAACATAACTGGTTTGTCAGTAGGCCAACAGGAACACAGAATTGCTTTGTTTGCTGATGACGTCATTCTCTTCTTTGAAAAACTGAAAAATTCTATTCCAGCCTTGTTAGATCTAATAAACATATTTGGAAGGATATCGGGATATAAAGTAAACAAAGACAAATCTTCATTAATGTTACTTAACTCGGAAGAAAGGAATAATGCCGGAAACTCTTTCCCATTCAAAACGGTAGACTGTTTTACATATTTGGGGATTAGGATAGTACCATGTATAAGAGACATTGTTGGGGTTAATTACACCCCCATGATAGACTCAATTACTTCCTCTATAGATAGATGGAACTCCTTGCCCTTATCGCTTGTAGCAAGAATTAATGTTCTTAAATTAAATATAATGCCCAAACTTCTGTATTTGTTCCAGAACATCCCATTGCCACCTCCTATTAATTTATTCCCACTCCTAAAGAAAATTTTTGTACGTTTTTTGTGGAATAATAGACGACCGAGGCTACGTTTATCACTCTTGTACCTACCGTATGATCGAGGAGGCCTCAGGTGCCCCAATCCACTTTGGTATTATTGGGCAGCTCAACTGAAGACTATGATGCATTATTTTACAGATAAGTCCCTCCCACCTTGGATGAATATTGAAAACTGCTCAGTCCCTCTCCCTCTCCCTCAGTACATATACTCAGCAAAAGTCGAAATGCTGAAAAAAAAGACAAAAAATCCTATAGTCAGAAATATGATTATAATTTGGTATCAGGTTAAGAAGTATTTAGGTGAATCCTCCTCTCTGTCACGCTTCAGCCCGATATGGGGTAACCAATTTTTCCCTCCAGGCAGAGCAGACCCTGGTTTTAGGAAGTGGGCCGAAAAAGGTTTGAAGACAATAGGGGATCTCATGGGATCAGATGGTGGGATTTTGATGTCATTTGAGGAGTTGATTGCCAGGTATGACATTCCAAACAAACATCAATTTAAATATCTACAGGTGAGAAACTTTATTAGATCATCTCAAAACCAGTGTTTGTCGATCCCCCCGTTGTCCACTTTGGAAACGGAAATGAAAAAAGATTGCTTTGGAAAGGGAATTATCTCCAAACTATATAACATGTTAGCAGAGGGTTCCTCTGAGTCTTCTTTACGGAAACTTAACGCCTGGAGGGAAGATTTACAGGAGGACTTGCCCTCCGAGGACTGGGAAAAAGCGTGTGCTGAAGCACAAACACAAACTACCAATACTCGCCTCAAAGTACTGCAATATAATTGGCTAATGAGGACATATGTGACGCCAGAAAAGCTTAATAAGTATAATGATGCCATCCCAGACCTGTGTTTCAGGTGTGGAGAGGAGAAGGGGACGTTCTTCCACTGTATCTGGGAATGCAATAAAGTCCAACAGTTCTGGTGGGAGATTAAACAAGCTTTAGAGACTATACTAGGTATAAAATTAGTTCTTGACCCTAAACTATTTATTCTAGGTTTATATCCTGATAGACATCATATGTCTAGAAAAATAATGACTGCCCTGGATTTATGTTTACTACTTGCAAAAAGAGTCATGGCACTTTCATGGAGGAGTACCAGTAAACCAAAATTCATTAACTGGATTAAGGAAATATCCACAACTTTACCTATGGAGAAGATTACTTACATCATAAAGGGGAAACTATCACTATTTCAAAACATTTGGGGTCCTTTTATGGAATATATGGAGAGTGTGGATTTAAGTAATGTGGGGAATGAAGCGGACGAGGCGTAGTTTTCGGTAGTCCTTTGCAGTGTCCTAAAATAATTTCTTTTCTTTTGATACTTAATTTCTTTATTCTGTGTGAACAGAGTCTGAGTTTGTATTTTTGAACCATGCACAATAGTGAAATAATTTGGGCTAACTCTTGATAATACAGAGAAACCTTTGTTGTTCTGGTTGTTGTTGTTTTTTTATACTTGTACTTTCATCTAAGTGTTGCTCTATGTTATCTCACAACCTGACTTGCAAAGAAGGACGATTTGAATGCTGGACAATAATTTAGCTGCTCCTGACGTCCCCTTTGATGTGAGAGCGCTCTTATCTCTGTATATTTATGTACTTTGGAAGCATTTTGAAAACTCAATAAAGATAATGTTGGGGAAAAAAAAAAAAGAAATGCAGTGTTGACATTTAAATCAAACGTCTGGAATTATTTGGATTTTTTAACACAGAAGGAGAGGATGTGGAGATGACACGAGATTTGCAAGCAGTATCATATGAGAGTAAAATACTCTGGTAATACTATGAACATGAGGGCTCACCTCACACTCCACCATCCAGAGGTATGTAGCGTTAGCCACTGATGGCCAAGCTAACCCTAAACCAACTCCGCTGAAAAATCAACCGACACTGGAAACACTTAGCTTGACAAAACTACCATCCAACTCAGAGAAAGCTATGAAAATAACACAGTCCATCACCTACTTCATGTTCAAAGATCAACAACAGCGTTGTTTGAAACAAAGGCTTTTGTTTCATGCTAAAAACACTGGAACCCTGGTATGTGACTCCGTCCCGATGTCTTTTCACCAAGCTCTACAGAGAAGTGAAGCATGAAGCGGAGGAATCTTTGAGAACAGCAGGAAGGGTGGCATTCACTTGTGTTGCGTGGACTTCAAGGTCAGTGGAATTATATGTGATGATAATAGCATATTATCTCACAGAGAACTGGCGACTGCTGTCTCACGTCCTCCAAACTAGAGCCGTACACGAAAGTCACATTGGAGCAAACCAGAGATGGGGGACTCGAGTCACATGACTTGACTCGAGTCAGACTCGAGTCACAAATATGATGACTTGAGACTTGCTTGACTAACGCTGATAAAAGACTCTGACTTTGTATTCATGACTTGAGACTTGACTTTGACTTGAGACAGATGACTTGAAAGGACTTGGCTTTAATTCAATATTAAAGGCACGCTAAGCACCGTTGGGCGTCACTTCTGTTTACGTTCAACAATGTTATCAAACACAACGGAGCTAGCTCGCCCCTACCCCCTCCTCCCCTCGTCTTCCGTGACTCTGTCATGAACGAGCGATAGCTGCTAGTTACCCTGGATTTAGACACCTGTTCAAGGGATAGTGCACCCAACATTATCATGCATTCAGCCTTTGTATTTTGTTGTTTTCCTATTAAATGTGTTATTTAAAATTTTCACTGCGCTGCTAAATTTCTTTCTGTGCTCCTAAATTTTTTCAGTTAGGAGCACATGTGCTCCTAATGAAAAAGGTTAGCGCAGAGCCCTGTTTGAACTCTGTTTTTAGCCTCATTGTCGTCTGTAGCTCTCACTGCCTCTCTGGGCAGAGACTTGTTGTGTGACTTTCCCCCATGTCTGGAGCAAACATTGCAGACCTCATGCAAAATGCAGCACAAGAATGGGGGATTGTGGTTGTAACAAACAACGCTTCAAACATGGGTGTTGCCATTTAGTTAGGTGGATACCTGCATGTGAAGCATTTCACTCACATGCTTTATCTGGCCTTGCAGAGGGCACTGAATCTACTAACAGTTCAGTGTGTCAGGTGTCTGCAGCATTTATGACTGGTTTTATGACGGTGTTGGTCAGTCTGTCTGCTTTGCATCACATTTTGCTGCAGTAAAAATCACTGAAGTCAGATGAACAGACTGATAACTTTATCTTATGAGGTAGAACTGATGTTGACAAAGGTTTTCCTTTGGAGAAATAATTTATAACTGGAAAAAAAGGAAACAAATTGCCATATATTTTATCACAATACTCAGCATATTGCGATATCCAGTGCTTAATTTGAGCCGGAACATACTGGAACGCGTACCAGGATCTTTTCAGAAAAGGCCCTGGTGCGTTCCGGAACTAATTTGCATGGGTCTAGAACTTTTCGCATCTAAAAACTACATACAGTACTGGCTGATGTCACTAGTGTCGCAGGGTATACTGGTAATGGTAGACCGCTGTACTAAAACTCCACAGTAGCCTACAGTTCAAAGCCAATCGCAAGACGGTGAGTGTCCATGCGCCGTCCCGGCGCGCGCTGGTCAATAACGGCACGCGCCGGCCACCTGGCACTCAATATGCTGCTGTAGTGGTTTGTTTTCCAGGCATGTGAGTATCTTTGAGCAGTGAAAGTTATTATTTATTTATTTTTACTTGTAGGCAGTGATTTGTTTTCCACAGAGCTCTA
>NC_065516.1:3384063-3401268 GCF_006386435.1 Epinephelus moara
GCAAGAGTCTAATCTACCAGTTAGCTCCGCTGGTAGCTAAGCTTTGGATACGTCACCCCGTGTATTGTTCTGATCGGTCGTAGTGTTATCCAATTGCGTGCAGTGATATTTACAAATGCATGCTTGGTGCCGCCCCTCGAGTTGGGCCATTTGCATTACTCATGGCCAGACCCTAAATCTTTCTTGATTTGGGTCTGGATTTCCAGGCTAGCGTGAAGCTGCATGACATCATCTTCAACACTCTATCCTTTATTAGCACCAAACAGGGGAACGTCTGCACATTGTCAATTGTATGGTGCAGAGTGGGTGGTTTACAGTGTAGTGTATGGCGTAGTGTAAGTTGTTGTGTATGTAGTGTGTGTCGTAGTGTATGCAGAATATGGTGTAATGTATGTAGTTTACAGTGTAGTGTACATCATAGTGTCCATAGTGTACATTGTAGTGTGAGTAGTTTACAGTGTACTGTGTATGTAGTGTATGCCGCAGTGTATGTCATAGTGTGCAGTGTGGTGTATGTTGTAGTGTACAACGTAGTTTCCCTCATAGTGCAAGTACTATACGTTGTCATGTACGTCATAGTAAACATCGTAGTGTACTTCACAGTGTATGTCATAGTGTAAGTAGGGTGTATCATAGTATACTTTACAGCGTACTATATGTAGTGTATGCCGCAGTGTACGCTGTAGTGTGTGTAGTGTAAGTAGAGGACAACACAGTTTTGCGGGCTGCCATTTTTTAATATCTGCGTCAAGTGAATAAGAAAATTGCAGTCTCGTCATGTTGCATGTATCTCATAGTGTACATAGTGTGTGTCGTAGTGTGCAGTGTAGTGTAAATAGTGTACAGTGTAGTCTATGTCTTAGTCTTCATCATAGTGCAATTAGTGTACATTGTCATGTACATCGTAGTGTACATAGCAGTAAACTTTGTAGTTAACTTTGTAGTGTACATGTTGTAGTGTACGTCGTAGTGTACGTTGTAGTGTGCTTCGTAGAGTATGTTGTAGTGTAGTGTCGTAGAGCCAAGCCGTACCATCTGCGGAAATGTGACTCATGATAAACTGCGTTTTAACCAATGAACACACTCTGTGGTCCACATCAGCATGTACCTGACTACACAGAAGACACACAGTGTAAACACAATCACTGCATCTCTCTTTCTCTCTCACACACACACACACACACACACACAACTGCCATTGACCTTTACACTAAAAGACAGCAGGACATCAACAAACAGGATGTGTCTCTGACCTTTCACACATCCACTGCTAAAGAGCATACTGTACACACACACACACACACACACACACACACACACACACACTCGAGTCGGGTATTAAAGCCATTGTGTGGCAGAGTATCTGTGTTGTCCTCTCTCACAAAACAAGTGTCCACTCTAAATACAAATGTCTTTCCTCATCCTTATCATGGTTCACTCTGATAACACTGTCCACCCCTGAACATGATGTCATCAAACCATCGAAAGCAGTTGTATCAAACTTAAAAGCTTCTTAAAGGGACCTCACAGGAACTTTTTGGAACATCTGGGGCATAACAAACTTAAGTCTAATGTCTGTAACCATGTGGTTAAATGTAACTAAGTGCATTTACTCAAGTGCTGTACTGAAGGACAAATTCTGTACTCCTCTCACAGAGATGAACTTCTCACTACACCACATTTACCTGACAGTTTCAGTTAAGATATATATATATATATATATATATATATATATATACACACATATCTCTCTCTCTCGCTCTCTCTCTCTACATATATATGTGTGTGTGTGTATATATGTGTGTGTATGTATATATATATATATAGACATATACATTTATATATATATATATATATGTACAGAGAGAGAGAGAGAGAGAGAGAGAGAGAGATGTGTGTATTGGGAATTTCATCATCATAAATAACTCCAAGCAGCTTTTTCCTGCATAATGCTCAGTTAAATAAATAAACTTTTCACATCGGTGCGTATCGAACAACATTCAAGCCGATACTGATTATCTGTGATGAGCCAGCATTGGCTGATAAAATTGTTCCAACCGATACATCGGTCGGGCTCTAGTTCAAATTCACCAAAGTCACACAAAAACACAAACTAACTACCTGATGGAAGCAGCACTGGAGCAGCAGCTCCTGTGTTCAGCAAGCTAAAATTATTGTTTTTTTGTGAGTGGAGTGTGGTGGCTTTGACGAGAGCGGAACTGGCAGTCTGATGGGAAGGTAAAGCAGTTCATTTGTTAGCTTCCGTGTCAGACTCCTGCCTGCTTCTCCACACTGGGGCGTGCCCACTGACATCTCCTTTGGGTAGACAAGTAGGCCCCGCTTCAAACACACACACAAAAAAAATGAACCATCCCTTTAATGCATGAATCAGAATAATTTAATGATATCATAATAATAGTATAACAGTCACAGGTGACGTTTTTATACTTTTAATTCTTTACTTTATTCTGATTATAATTGGAGTGAATTTACTTGAACCTAATAAGACCAAGATGGCGCTGCGGATGGGCGCCTCTGGACTTCGCTCTCTCCTACTTATCCTGGTTTTGTTTATTTTTTTAGCTTTCTGCTCCCCCTCTCCTCATCTTTACCAGAGAGGAACTCCTACACATTAGTCAGTCCTACACTGGAAATTTGTTGCCGGTTTTCAACAACCCAGCAAATTTTGCAGAGATTTTGGTCGGAGGCGCAGCAGCTCTCCTTGGGATTCGCTGGAGACGGAGACGGGGCAAGCGTGCGGGAGTGCTGGTGAGGCTACGGCAGCGGGGATTACACGCTCCGCTCCCGTCTATACACCTGGCGAATGTCTGCTCTCTGGCAAATAAGATGGACGAGTTGCTGCTGCTCACTCATAAAAACTTGGACTTAAGCACATCTGCCGCCCTGTGTTAAACCAAAACCTGGCTCAGTGAACACATCCCGGACAGCGCATTACGGCTGCCAGGATTCCAACTTTTCCGAGCGGACCGCATCACGGAGCTCTCTGGGAAAACGAAGGGAGGCGGAACGTGCCTCTACATAAACGAAGGTTGTTGTACAGATGTGACAGTGTTAAAGAAGTCATGCAGCCCTCATTTAGAGACTCTCATCATAAATTGTAAACCGTTTTATTCACCGCGGGAGTTTTCCTCGTTTGTTCTGGTCGGTGTTTACATTCCACCTAATGGTGCAGACACACCAAACTGACATCAAAGAACTAGCGGCGACAAAAGCCAACTGTTGCGTCGTCTACGTTGCCTCACGTTGCCCTGTGTCAGTTGCATTTGAACACACTACACGGACTACATCCGATAGCCAAGTAGCACGTACGTTCTGCGCCTGCGTGAGAGGAAATGACGCAAAAAGGGAAACCGGAAGTCCAAGGAATGCATGAGATCAACAAAGTAGCAGGAGTAGTAGGAGTCCTGTCAGCCGAGGGGTTTCCTATCTGTGCAGCCGAGCATTGCAGCCCCTCCACGGACTATTACATCCAGGCGGTCCTGGTGTTTCCTCCGCAGGCTCCACTTCACTCAGCTGCCCGACAAACCCGCTGCTTCATCTCACTTTAACCTGAATAACAAACCAGGGTTCGGTGCTCCGGTTGGATCCAAACGGAGAGCCGGGGCTAGCTGGGAGGCTAGCAGAGGCTAACTGGCTGTGCTTCCCTCCGGTCATGCTGCGGCTAACTCTCCGCTAGCCGCTCCCAGCTAGCCCAGGTTTGTTATTCAGGTTAAAGTGGGAAGAAGCAGCGGGTCTGTCGGGCAGCTGAATGAAGTGGAGCCTGAGGAGGAAGCACCGGTTAGCCCTGGTTTCACTGCAGGCAGATTCACTCACTACAGGGGCGAGGAAATAAAACCTGAACAGCCAATCAGAGTGATGTCTGTCACCGACAAGCTCCGCCGTCGATTCAACATGCTCAATCGGACGAAAAGCCACCAACGCTGACGTCGAAGTGCCCACGGTGCGGGACACACCGCAAAAACTAGGCCAACAGACACTCACCGACGGCCCAACTTTGGTCGACGGCCGACCGTCGGCTTGATGTGTCAGGGCCTTAAGGCATGTGTAACGGAGGGGTTACAACACCTAGCTGACCAGGTGACAGACGTGGAGAAAAAACATCCAGACTCCCTGCTCATCATCCTAGGGGATTTTAACAGAGCAAACCTCTCTCACGAACTTCCCAGATTCAAACAGCACATAAAATTCTCCACCAGGGACTCTAACACACTGGACCACTGCTACACAGTTTTAAAGGACGCTTATCGCTCTGTCCCCCGTGCAGCTTTGGGGCTCTCTGATCACTGTCTGCTCCATCTTATCCCGACCTACAGGCATAAATTAAAAACTTCTAAAGGCCCATTTATGCTCAACGTTACGGATCCGGATACGGACGGAGCCTTCTGTCCGTGCTCCGCGTTCATTTCGTCCGTATTTCTGCACGTTTCCATAAAGCTTACGGATATGGGCCAAACGGAGCAGTACCACCGGGAACCGTGGGGGCAGTGTTGCTGCTACTACCCGATACGTAGCTCTAGTGAGACACGAAGAAGAAATAACACTTCAATTTCTCTCATCGGCAGTACAAGAGAAAAGAATTCTCTGTCCTCCAGTCGCGATGTATTTAACGGCCTCACCGACCACCACCTCCTACAACGCTGCCTCTGTTTTTGTCTTTTCTGCAAGAGGTACATTATCAATATCTCCTCCAAAGTCGCCATGTTTGTTTTTGAGTTTGTTGTCATAAACTTTTGATGCTGGGCTGCCTCCTGGTGGATATATTGGTTAACATCCATGCCAATGTAAAGGGCGCATGGAAGTATGTGGGCAGTGACGGTAACATCGTTTGAAACGGACGTATACATTTTCGTACGTAAAGGGAGCATAAATGGGCCTTAAGCCGGTAATAAGGACTGTAAGGAAGTGGACTGAGGAGCAAGGATCGGGCCCTGTACAAGCAGGCCTGAAACAAGCTGACAAAAAAGATCAGAGTAGCCAAGAGGGGCTACAGTGAGCCCCTTTTACACTGCCAGATTTTCCGCGAATGTTGGGCTGTTTTGCCGGCAAGCTGCAAGCATTTAGACACACACAGCCGGATTGGCGAGTTGATCCAAGGTGCCCAATTTTCCGCCTCGTAGGGTGGACATATTGGCGGAACCTTTTTGGTTTAAAAAGAACGAGGAGCCCTTCCGCCATGGAAGGGGCTGTTGATGACTTGTGGGAGGAGCTGCTGATGACGCTGCACGTGCGAGCCACTGGTGGTGGATAAACAGGAAACAGCTGATAGCAGGAATGAGCAGCTGGTACTAGTAGCAAGACGGAAACGCAAACCTACAAACTACAGACACTGTAAAGATGAGCAACTGGGGAGATAAAGAATTGCCCGCCCTCCTTGTCCTCGCAAACGAAGAGGCCATTAACCGTCAAATGACTGGAACGGTGAAGGACAGGCTGACTTACGAGAGAATCGCTGAAGGACTGACCAGCCGCGGCTTCCCTCGGAGTACCTCACTGTTTACATCACGCGCTGAGCTACATGGTTTGTTACTTACTCACGCCCCCCATTGCCCCAAAAAAGGCACATTCTGTATGAACAAAAGTAGGCAGGCGGCATTTTGCTGCACTCCCCGGTTTTGTTTTTATACTGCCAATGCTTGCTGCACTCCCCGGTTTTGTTTTTATACTGCCAATGCTGAAAGAAGACTGATTGGGCTTTCCTGCCAATTTGCACAATTCCTATTTAAAAAGGGCTTCAGTCAACGATCCTGCGTCAGTTTGGAGAGGCCTGCAGGACATTACCAACTACAGGGGACCACCCACCCTGTGGAAAACCTCCAACGAGCAGACGACCTGAACAGCTTCTACTGCAGGTTTGAAAAGGCCCTTTTCACACGTTCCAACCACACAAAGCGATTACCTGCACCCCCAGCTCCACTAGCCCCCCACCTGCACTAAAGGTCTGTGAAGAGGATGTGTGTCGGCTCTTCCAGAGACAGGAGACCAGGAAGGCACCGGGACCTGACGGTGTGTCTCCCTCCTGCTTGAGAGTCTGCTCTGACCAGCTGGCCCCTATCTTCACTAGGATCTTCACTGTGTGAAATACCCTCCCGCTTCAAACGCTCCACCATCATCCCGGTACCCAAGAAGCCCTCCATAACAGGATTAAATGACTACAGGCCCATCGCCCCTGACATCTGTGGTCATGAAATCCTTTGAAAGACTGCTGCTGCGCCACCTGAAGGACATCACAGGCCCGCTGCTGGACCCCCTGCAGTTTGCCTATCGGGCAAACAGGTCAGTGGCTGATGCAGTCAGCATGGACGATTTGCGGACGACACCACAGTCATCAGTCCAATACAGGACTGTGATGAGTCTGCTTACAGACAGGAGGTGGAGCACCTGGTCCACTGGTGTGGTCAGGACCACCTGGAGCTGAACCCGCTCAAGACTGTGGAGATGACAGTGGACTTAAGGAGAAGCCCCCCAACACTGCCCTGCCTCACCATCCTCAACAGCACAGTGTCTACTGGACACCTTCAGGTTTCTCGGTTCCACAATCTCTCTGGACCTGAAGTGGACCTCCCATATAGACACTAGGGCTGTCAACGAATATTCTAAATTCGAATTCAAATTTGAATTTGAAAAAAAAAATGGACCTTCGGATGTGAAAATTGATATTCGATTGTGGAGAGAAAAAAAACACCACCGCAGCTGTCCTCTTTGCGAGTGGGCGTTGGCCTGGGCCGCTGCACTGAACGCACTGCATAAGGCCACACCGCCCGCGGAGGTGCTGCGAAGCGCAGCGCACGAGCCGGAGCATTTCCGTTCACATCAGACACGCATTTCTCCACGGTAGTCGACAAGTGGTTCTGCTCCCAGCTGTTGTCTCTGTCACCCGGCTTGACACATTCGCTCGCGCAGAAAATAAACCAGAGCCGGCCACGGAGCTGCGCAGCGCAGCCGGTGTGGATGACACAATCGGTTAACATGGGCGCCGAAAGGAAACTGGCTTCGCTTCTTGGCGCTTCGAGGCTATTCGCAGCGCTTTCGCGAGCGGTGTGGCCTGACGGGTCAGAGAGGGGGGGGCGAGCGAGAGGTCCGCGGTCGTAATATAACGTAATGTTATAGATAATTGTTTTATGTGTTTTAATGTGTAGGTATGTAAATGTTTTCAAAGACGTTTATGTTGAAATAAAAATAAAAACCTACAAGCAGGCTAGTTATGTTTCCTTGTATTAATACATATACAAGTATGTTTCCTTGTATTAGTTTGCCCTCTTGTGGACATAATGCGAAAAAAAAAAAAATTTGAATGGGTCGAACCTATGAGTTATTTTTAGAAGGAATATTCGAATGTCATTTTTGAGCAATTTTGACAGCCCTAATAGACACTGTCCGGAAAAAGGCCCAGCAGAGGCTGTACTTCCTGCGACAGCTCAGGAAGCTCAACCTAGGGCTGTGCGGTATACCGGTTCGTACCGAAAACCGGTATTTATTTTCGTTAGGATATGAATTTTTCATATACCGCAATACCGGTGAATAGCCCACACAACGTCCGGAATGTGCACGTGCAACGGGAAAGTGTTTCAGCGGGGACCTATTTCACCACTGCACACCACAGGCGTGCTAGAGCCGGCGAGAGTGAGAGCACAGAGAAAAGTTTAGAGGCAAGAATGGCTGCCGGAGAGAGTCCTGAAAGCGAAGCAACTGTACACGATGACCCAGAAGAACTCATACCAAAAAGAGCAGTGTTTCCCCTATATGCAACTAGCAACGGCGCACCGCCATTTACAATTCTCCTCTGCTCTCTGTATCGCGCATTGCGGCGTTTCGCCCTGATGCGCGCGCCGACCGGCTTCATACAAATCTCTGGTGTGGGATCATTTCGGTTTCACTGTTGAATAAAACGACAAGTGAAAACAGTTAACAGAAATTTCACTGTCTGCAAACGTTGCTTGAAACATGTCTAGTGTTTAACCTACCATTACATTAGGGGGGCACCCCGCTCCGTACCTTGTCCTTTTATTAAATAAACTTAATAGTCTTATGTTATTCATCTTATTTACACAACAGCATGTCATTTCTGTCTCTACACGGTGCGCGTTTACAATCCTCCTTTGCTCTGTGTCGCGCACAGTGGAGTTCGCGCGCACACAAACACACACACACACACACACACACACACACACACACACACAGGTGAGCATCCGGGCCGCATTTTCCTGACCGTGGCCCAAAAACCGAGGTACGGACCGTACGTGGGCTACCTGTACCATTGCACCCCTAACCCCCACACACAGACACAGACACACACACAGACACACACCCACACACACACACACACACACACACACACACACAGGGGTGAGCACACTAGAGCTCGGGCCGCATTTTCCTGACCGAAGACGACCCGAGTCCGAGACAATTATAACGGAGCACGGCACTAATGGAGCGGAGCCTGTGTTGCGTCCAGGCGTTGTCACGTAAATAACAAATTCCAGCACTTGAATAGGCCATAACACTACACAGCAGCATGTCAAGTGGGCCGAACCCGAGAAAAATACCGTCAAATACTGTGAAACCAATATGATTTTTTTTTAAAAAAACATGGTATGAAAATGTTGTCATACTGCCCAGCCCTAGCTCAACCTGCCTCAGGAACTGCTGATCACATCCATCAACATCTGGTTTGGATCTGCCACCAAACTGGACAGGAACAGACTGAAAAGGACAATCAGGTGTGCAGAGAGGATTATTGGGACTGAGCTTGCCTCCATCTAGGACCTGTACAGGTCAAGGGTCAGGAAACGTGCAGGAAACATCACTGTAGACCCCTCACACCCCGGACACAATCTGTTTAAACTCCTCCTCTCCGGTAGGCGCTACAGAGCACTGTTTGCCAAAACCACCCGTCACAAAGACAGTTTCTTCCCCCAGGCTGTCGCTCTGATGAACTTCTAAACGGTCACAGAGTGGCAGGTCAAACAACACTGCATCCTTGTTCATTGTATTTTTTTTTTTATTTTTTTTTTAAATATTTTTTATAATTTTTATATTTTTTAATATTGCATGTATAGTTGTATATTTTGTGTATATTGTATATTCCACTTCTTGCCAAAATTTGTGCACTTATGTCATTTCTGGTACTTTTCAGAGCTAGTCTACTAGTTATACTTACATACTTTTACTGATGTCATATTTTAAAAGAAAGGACTTTTTCTCGTGCCACAGTATTTTCAAAGTGTACTATTAGTACTTTTACCGCAATAAAACACCTAAATATCACTGAGTCATGGTCAGGTCACACTGTGATGAGGTATATTGACAGAAAGGTCATTAAAAACTGGCACACACGTGCACACAGTTAAACCACGTGCATGCATGATAACATACATGCACTTTTAGGAAATTCCAAGGAGGTGTCATTAGCATTGAGTCTGTGTACATTTAACGCATTATAAAATACTTCAAACAAGCCAACTTCACAGCTGCAGTTCTGTCAGTTGTGTTTGTAGCAGGGAAGCTAACATGCTGCCCCATAACAAGCACAGTTTTGGGGGGAAATAAAGCGCTGTGTGAGGCGACATTCTCCCGGTTTGTGTCCTGAAGTCAGCCGCTATAGCCTCGCAATCTCGTCCATTCATTAAAACATGTCATTAGTGTGTTAAAGTGTATTTTTCTAAAGGTTAAAATGAGCAAAGCTAACTCACCTCCTGTCACACTCCAGCGTTGAGATGCTGTTCGGTAGGCGATGGCGCGCCTGAGTGCCTACTGGATTTTAAATCCAGTTCAAAATTTACGTCTTTGTTTATATAAAGACATTTTAGGAGAGTAAAATCTATTAATGTAAATCGTAAGACTGAGAGCGGCGCGAAGAAAAAAGTCAACATAACCAGTGTATTTCTGTGCAGGCGCCCCATGGACACGCGGCAGAGGGGGTCCTGAGGTGTTAAACGGGTCGAGGAGCAGCGTATTAGCAACATGATGGCGGCGTCCACACGAGCACAGGTGCTTTCTCTGTATAGGATGATGCTGATAGAGAGCAAGAAGTTCCCCTCGTACAACTACAGGTAAGAGATGACGTGTGACGGGTCTGAACACATCTGTCGGTCTGTTTAAAACGACTGTCAGCGGCTGGAAAAGATGCTAATGTAGCCGCTAACGGCTGTGTTTACATCAGCCACCCTGATGTCATAACGTTAGCTGTTATCCAACGCTTACAAAGCACAGCATGTGGAGGAAGAAGTACTCAGAGATTTAATTGATGTATATGTACTAAAATTGCACAGCCAAAATACTCCACTACAAGTCAAAGTCCTGCATTCAAAACCGGACTGAAGAAAAAGTATGTACCAGCAAAATGTACAGTAAATATGAAAAGTTAAAGTATGTATAGTACAGTAAAATGTTCCCTGTCTGTTAACATTATATATGATGTTTGGGATTGATATTAATGCTGCATAAATGTGTGAGCATTTTACCACCATTGGAGTTAAGTATATTAACTCAAGAACTGTACAGGAGTTACTATTTTCTTCTACTTTCTGCGAAGACTCCACCACATTTTGGAAGCCAGTATTGCAGTTTTTACTCCACTAAATTTATTTTAGAGCATTAGTCACAAAATTAATACAAAATACTTCAACCCTAATTCCCCCCAAAATTGGGCGCTCTGTGAAACGTAAACAAAAACAGAATTCAGTGATCTATAAATCCTTTTACCTATATTCAATACATTCCAAAGACAAGATATTCAAACTGATACATTTGGTTTATTTTAGTATGAGTAAACAATCATTCTGAATATGATGTTTGCAACAAGTTATAATGATGTTGGGACAGGAGCATGTTTACTACTGTGTGACACCACCTTTTCTTTTAACAACACTCAGTAAGTGTTTGGGAACTAAGGAGTCTAACTGTTGAAGTTTTGAAAGTGAAATCCTTTCACATTCTTGCTCGATATACGACTTCAGTGTCTCAACAGTCCGTGGTCTCTGATGTTGCTCCACACGTTCAATGGGAGACAGGTCTGGACTGCAGGCAGGTCATACTCATACTTGCACTCTTTCATTACGAAGCCACGCTGTTGGAACACGTGCAGAATGTGTCTCATTGTCTTGCTGGAATAAACAGGGATGTTCCTGAAAAAGGCGTCGTCTGGATGGCAGCATATGTTGCTCCAAAACCTGTATGTACCTTTCAGCATTCATGGTTCCGTCCCAGATGTGAAGTTACCCATGATGCCACGGGCACTAGCACACCCCTGTACCCTCCACTTTGTGTCAGTCCATCTCAGAAGTCGGCGGTGTTTCTGGATGTTGTTGATATACGGCTTTCACTTTGCATGGTAAAGTCTGGACTTGCATCTGTAGATGCAGCGACAAACTGTGTTTACCTACAGTGGTTTTCCAGAGTGTTCCTGAGCCCATGTAGTTATATCCTTTATGTAATCATGTTGGTTTTTAATGCAGTGCAACCTGAGGGGTCAAAGTCAATGGCATTCAGTGTTGGTTTTCAGTCTTGTCCCTAACATGCAGAGATTTCTCCAAATTCTCTAAATCTTTTGATGACATTATTAATTATAGATTGTGAAATCATTAAATGCCATGCAACTATACATTTAGAATAGTTGCTCTCAAAATGTTGGACCATTCCCTAATGCAGTTTTTCACAAAGTGACCATCCTTGCTTGTGGACAACTGAGCCCTTCCAGGATGTCCCTTCATACCCAATAATGACACTCTGATCTGTTATCAATGTACTTGTTTGCCTCTGAAATTTTCCAAATAGGTGTTTTGGGGTTTTTGTTTGTTTATTTTATGATTTTTATGATTACCATTCCTGTGTAGACACATTGAGTGAACCCTCCAACATACTGTTGAATAATATTACATAGGACTGGATTTTTAGAGTGTGACTTGAATGAGGTTTGCTTTCCCCTGAAGCAGACATGGAAGTTCCAGTTTCACTCTGACTTGCAGATCTTTGAGTCACCGCCCTTGTTTCTGATTTGTAGTGAAATGAATGAATCAGAATCAAAAATGTTTTATTGGCGAGTAACTTTGTGCTTTCAAGGAATTTGACTTGGTGATGACTTTGTGCATAACATTTAAACACAATGCAAACATATAAAGACAAAATCTGAAATAAAAGGAAGAAAATTTACAATAGAATATGATAAATAAATGTAAACACAAGAATACGTAACTATGTGAAGTTATTAAAATAAATAGTTTTAGAAGTGTACAATTGCGCAGGAACTTACAAATTATTGTCCAGGGGATGTAAAAGTTTACAGGATAATGCAGGTACAATACTCAGTTGTCAGTTAATAAGGCCCATCTAGCAAAAAATTTGAGCAGTTTAATCCACAGGACCGTTGCATCCCTACAGTACATAGCTTTTATATCATTCATAATGCATTATCAGGGTGTTTTCTTGCCAGAAAAAAGAGACCAGACACCCAAACTATCGCTGCAGATGGTTTCTCTGATCTGTTCCACCAGGAGACCCTCGGTGTATTGAAGGTCTTCCTGGAGCACATGATTCGTGATGCCGTCACCTAACTACACCAAGCACACTACAAGGAAGACCGTGACCGCCGTAGATGTGGCGTATGCTCTAAGGAGGCAGGGACACACTCTTAAGTGGATAAATAGATCCATTGGTAGTTAATATCTAAAAATCCGGTGTGCAAAATATAAGTTTATATTTTAAATGTTTTGGCAACTTACCTTATAGGTCAACAATATGAGTCTTTTCAATATGCTAGTACTTAATTTAATTGTTTATTTAGCATGTTTCCAACTGGACATTTTCGTCGTCGATATTTTCATCCTCTGGGCAACTACACCTGATCCTGGCCAAAAGCTGGCATATGTTGGCTAACATAAACTCTGCAAGGTGGACAACCAAGATTAGAGTCACCAATTCAGTATCTGGTTAAATGTCTTCCTTCTGTTCCTGAGATATGATGTTGAATAATTGCCAGAAAAGCGTTTTTGCAGAACATTATGATGTCACAGTGAAGTTGACCTTTGAGCTTTTGGATATAAACTGTCATCACTTCTTCATTATATCCTATCGACATTTGGGTGTAATTTTGTCATAAGTAGAGATATTGTATATGTCATATCTTGAGATATTGTGTTCATGAGAATGGGAGAGACTGACAACTTTAAAATCGTAATGGCTCTGGTCACTGCTGTCACCCCTGCAGAGGCATAATAATAAAATCTTAAATTTAGAGAGGTGTAGATTTATCTTTCAGGTCATGTCTGAGGATGTAGTTTGTGCTGTTATTGGAGTATAGTGTTATGCTCCGAGCAGATATGAGTGTGTGTTTACAGCAGTGGGTTGTACAGATGGGTCAAAGGGTTTGTTAGTGACAGCGATGCAGAGCCAGAGTCCGTGGCCTAGTTTGTACCTGACCACTGATCTGATTTGTCTGCAGGCCTCTTGCCGCTCAGATCCCATCAGGCCTCAGTGTGTTCTGCCTAACTGACTGTGACACACTCCACATTCATTCTGGAAATCAATCCCGGGCCGCTGCTCTTAAAGCTAATACTGTTTGAGTAGCTTCAGACTGCTATTGGATTAATATTGAATTTAATCTGCTGAAGTTGCACCTGTTTATGTTTTGATATCATGTCTCTAAAATAGTTTGTATCGACCTGCATTTTCAATTATGTTACTGCGTCTATTATCACTGCAGTGGAGCTGATTTAGCTTTGTCTTCTAGCGCTGCTCCATCTTTCATCCTTCATATCCTTTGTGTTTTTTTAATTTTGTTATATCCTTAAATCCACAGAGGATGAATATTCTTCTCTGAATTACATCAGATATCGTTGTGGTGACGGGGCAATTTATTTTGTCCTCAGTGCTTCTGTTTTTTGAGAAGTTCTTTTTACAACAACTTGTCCTTAACACTGCAAAAAGTCCTGGCCTGGTTGTTACCAACCGATTCCTCACATTTATTTTATGTTGTCAAACTTAAAGCCTCTGGAAACCCAAATCCACAATAGCCTTCTAACTATGTAATTTAGGGTCTTATGTACATAATATTAAACATGTAAAAACAATTAGAAATCAGTTTCCATCCAAATTCGAAATATCTGTCTTTTAAGTTTTTGTACATTCTTGAAATTGGGTTTGATTTGGCCGTGGTTATCTCTGAGATTTATTACGCAGTAAATTCCAAACCAATATAAATCATCTGTCAGTTGTCTCATCCCGCCCCCCAGTGGCAGCGCAACAAAACCTTTCTGCTCCTGCTAAATCTGCCTCTTTGAGTCTGAGCCAACAAACAGCTTTCTAGTCTGATGTTTAGAAAAAACAGATCGTAAACTGGCTGAACCGCTCGGCTGCGACCCAGCGGAGGCTCTGCCTCCGGCGGGCTCCCAGCAGCACTCAAATCAGGTTGACCGGCTCCAGAGCCTGGACAATCCGAGCCTTTGCAGCTCATGGAGCTGCAGGAAGAAGCGGCTTGTGAGCGGCCGGGCTTGCCCCCCGGGCCCAGTGCCGGTGTCGGCTCGCGGGGAGGGGACGTAATGTGCACCCTTCCTCACCCCTAACCCCAACCCCAAGCAGTTAGCTTTGCTACGCATAAACATATCCCCAATCGCGGAGGTGATGCTGCGGGAAACAACACAATTTTAGCCGGAGGGGAACATTATTCGAGGCGGGCAAATACTTCTACACAACGCCAGAGAGACGGCCGGCCGGCACCGGTCTCTCCCGCTTTGAGGGTCGGTGTGTGTGTCAGAGTAAAGACATATTTAATCTATTAAGACTGGATGTGTTTGAATGAAAAAGGCTATTATCAGAAAAACGGAGCAGATTTATGTTTTCAATGAAAACGTATCTCAATGAAGAAAGGCAAAGCGCTAGCCTCCCGTTGTCATTCATCTCAGCTAACATTGCATGTAAAAGTTATGCTAACTATTCTACGAAGTAACATTAATATGAATCACAAAACATTTTGAAACTTACCATTCAGTGACCACCTGAAAGGAATCATTTTCAGCTGGCAGGGCTTCTGCTTCGTCCTCTGAATCATCAGAGGGCTCAAACATGTACGGCTGGATTAAATTTGTGGCAGCCATTGCTGAGCCAGGGAGATGTCAATCAAAACGAGGGAGCTGTCAATCAGAGCGTTATCTGCCACGCCCACTCTGTCCTGGCAAGTGGTCTAAACAGCAAAATGAGCTGTTTTTAAACCAGGTTTTCTAATAGTTATGAATGGTTATTTTCACTCAGACTTTTGTGGATGATTAATGAGACACTCAACTTTGATATAATATGTGCATTTTTACTATTTCAAGCTGTGTTTCCAAAGGCTTCAAAGCAGAGGAAGAAAGAAATCAGGGAAACGCCAAAAAAATAAATAGATAAAAAAAAAATGTCCGAATTTGAGAATTCACCCTCCTCCCGCAGCTCTCTCCTCCCTGTCCTAAGTCCCTCCTACCAGCCGACCACAGGCATATGCATGTACTTTATACATTAACCCAGTATTACCCAAACATTGACTTATTTCATCTTATTTCATTGTAGAGTTGTTCGTGGCTCATTCGCTCAGCTTCTCCCTGCCGCACTCTTTCACTGTAGCCCTTTTTACACAGAGATCGCTTTATAGAGCCGCTATTGAGTTCAATAGCGGAATCAAAAGAGGCATGACATTCGTGACATGTAATGCAACTAGACTTGCACCGATTACAATTTTTTGAGCCGATACCGATTTCCGATTTGCAGAGTGTGATTGTGTGTGTGATTTCGATTTTGTCCGATTCCGATTTCATTTTTTTCAAACCACTTTACAGCACACAAGATATTGCAATATTTTCTGTCTTTGCTTTATTAAAACATTTTAACCAAGATACAACCAGCTCTTCAATAATCATCTCAAACAAACAAACAAAAACAGTGACACAGGTTAAGAAACATTTTCCTTTTTGCTCAAATATAACTTCAGGTACAGTATTAAAATAAGTAAAAAAATGCATCCATAAATAAAAACATAGATAAATAAAGTAATAATTCTTGGTGTGTAGCATTTGTGGGTAATTTCTTAAATAGACAAAAAAGTAAAAATATCTCCTGTGGAAAATTCACACAGGTCTTCAGGACAAGCCTGCCAGTAAGCGCGCGGACATGCGCATCTTCGGCACGCGGACAGGCGCCTTGTCAGTTTCAAGCAGCACAGTGCAGCAGTGAGAGCTCCGCAGTTCAGTTTAACACGGACAATTAACAACTTTCTCCTTCTCTCTTCTGATGTGTGTGCGTGAATGATTAAGGTGAGAAGTCGGCCATGTTTCACTTCCTCACATCGCCCAAGTCGTGAGTTGCACATGTGTGTGTGTGTGCTGCTGATGTTACACGATGTCAATCATGCGGTGCACCAGGAATTTGATGGCGTTTGAAATTGGCATATTTTAGACTGACCGGCCGGTTGCAGGTCATGGCCCATCATGTGAAAAACGGCCCGATTCCGAGCACTGCCGATAAATCATGCAAGTCTAAACGCTACAGCATCGGCCTCTAGTGTGACATAATGTGCCAGCAGCACTTTATAAATAATAACAATGGCAAAACATGGCAACAGCAGTCATGTACCATCTCTGTTATATGGTGGCTGATCTCATCCTCTGCTTGGAGGGAAAGGAGCTCGCGAACTTATTGTTTTCCTAATTTGTGGGCATTTCCAGCCGCTGTTCTTCCTCTTTTTAGCCACTAACTTCTAACTGCTACTCCCGCAGTGGGTCGCACAGATACACATCATCAAAATGTCATACCTGGGCCGCTGTTACTAACTCCATTCTTGGTTCAGAGGTGGGACAACTCTGCACCATAACAAAGTCCCACTCTTTGAGCATAATGCAGGAGTTGCAGCTGTTAGCCACTGTTAGCAGCGCTGTTAGCGGCGCAGTGATGTGAGGAGAGGGATGAGGTGTGTGAGGTTGAGCCACTTGTCAGTTGTCAAAAGACAAGACGTGATTGGTTTGTTTCGATTTACACCCGCCCCAACAGTCCTTCATTGTAAACACAGGCAGCATGGTGAGGAGGCGGTTTGTCAACTTGCGTCACGTGTGTCTGTGTAGGAGCCTGAATGAATACTCCATTAAGTATCGGATGACATGGTTTCATCAATGTTATCATAGCTTTTTGGTACACAGCGGCTACCGTTGTTGCAATACGCGTTTGAAA
>NC_065516.1:3401301-3401593 GCF_006386435.1 Epinephelus moara
GTTATCATAGCTTTTTGGCACACAGCGGCTACCGTTGTTGCAATACGCGTTTGAAACAGTGAGGCGCTAGAGTGCGCTATCTGTTTGAATGCAATATATGATTTCAAGGTTAGATGGGAGAAATTCCTACACACTGTGGCTTTAAAGTAACTTTAAAGGAGCAATAAGCGAAATTCATCATTTCTAGATTGAAGGAATTAAAAATTGCTATGTGAAGAACTAGAGGTGTAATTTCATCTGGAGTATAGCATGACCTCACACACCCTCTCTCTGTGTTGATCTCCAGCCCATT
>NC_065516.1:3403365-3407294 GCF_006386435.1 Epinephelus moara
ACTGTGTGAAGAAATGGTTGTAATTCCTACACGGTTCATACTACATTTTTGAAAAAAGCCTTAAATGAAAGCTGAGAGTCTGCACTTTAAGCAGGTATTCATTGTTTCATTTAAAACCCATTGTGGTGGTGTACAGAGCCAAAATGACGACAACTGTATCATTGTCCAAATAATTATGGACCTGACTGTATGTGTCAAATATTGATTGGTGTATCAACCTCAGTAACACAGTATTGGTCAGGCTACATTGCAAACTTGTAAAAAGTTTGACTTACCAAACCTTCATGAATTCAGCATATTTATCTACACTGTTCACCTGTAAATTTATCATTTAGCCTATCATTTAGCATCATGTAGCCGAACCCTGACAGCCCAGAATGCACCTGGTCCGATTCAGCTGGATTGACATTGCACTCTGTTCTCACAAGTGTGTGTGTGTCTGTGTGTGTGCCTGTGTGTCTGTTCTCTTGAAAACATTAGAAAACTCTGAGTTGTCTTTACATTTCATCCTGCAGCCGTCACATTTTGGGGGTTTTAAAAACTAACTTTATGAACACAAACTCCTTTTACTCATCTTCATCAGTCGTCCTGCAGCAGCACAGTCATCATCATGTTTGTCAGAGTATTCTCTCTGCTTAGTGTGTGTGTGTGTGTGTGGGGGGGGGTGAGTTTGGGACAACGTTTTCAACTGTCACAACACTCGGCGCTCTGCACGGACATCAGAGAGCAGCCGCTCCCTGCTAGCCTTCATGCGGACCGCCGCTGTGTTGAATTATTGAACGGCCAGATGAGAAATCCCCCCCCCCCCCTTTCCTTTTCCTGCTGGTGGTCCAAATAAAATAAGTTCTCACCGCCTGCCCAGAGATGGCTGCTGGTTCGGTGCACCACCTCATGGACATCCTGTAAGGAGAGTAGTACTACTATAGTACTACTACTGCCAACAATAATAATAATCTTTATTTGAGCACTTCACAAAGGCAGCGAAATCAAACAAGTGATTTTTGTGCCTCACCACACCTTCACCACAGCATTAAGACATTTCAACATATGCGCTACAAAATAATGTTCAAATGTAACGTATCTATTGTTTGCAAAATGGACAATATAGATATTTTTTCTGGCAATTGGGAAGCCAGTAAAATAAAATACAGACATAAATCCACTTCAGCACCATTTTTTTTTTCTGCGTTGACCTGTTGGTACATGGAGGCACTGCCTCAAAGTGCCAACATGTACCAGCATATATTGCATACACCTGAGGAACACTGAAAAGGTTAACACCTGTTTTTAGGCCTCTGCGTCGGCAGTAGTCATGGCCACATACTATATGTTGGTGCAGGTTGTCCGTCCATCCATCCCATGCTCTTGAATGTGATACCTCAGAAACGTTATGGTACTCGAGGATAAACTGATCAGAATTTGGTGGTCAAAGGTCAAGGTTACAGTGACCTTGTGTCCATATTCATTTCTATGAATGCAATATCAGAAGAACGCCTTGAAAGAATTTCTTTCAAATCTGGCACAAACATCCACTTGGACTCAACAATGAACTGATTAGATTTTGGTGGTCAAAGGTCACTGTGACCTCACAAAACATGCTTTTGGCCAGAATTATTCTTTTAATTATGACAAAACTTCACACAAATGTCTGATAGAATAAAATAATGAAGTGATGACATTTTATATTCAAAAGGTCAACTTTACTGTGATGTCATAATGTTCTACATAGAACACTTCTCTAGCCATTACTCAATGTCATATCTCAGGAACAGAAGGGGAGACATTTATTTAGATACTGAATTGGTGACATTAATCTTGAAACTGTGCTGACTTGTATAGATCTTTTGTGCTGCAACTTGACTGGTTTACGGAGGCGTACAATCACAAGGCTGTAATTCTAGTTCACTTTAAAATGAACCCAAAATTACATCTGTAGTATGATTATTAAGTAAGAAAAGAAACAGAGGTATGTTGCCGTTTTCTACCGGTAAAAATATTTTTGTTATAATAAAAAAACATTCTGTATCTAGTTTTGCATTCATAGCGGAAACATATTTTCTTTTAATTTATATTCCAATAAATGAAAACAAGAATTATTGTATGTTTGAAGTAATTCGCAGCCCACTTGGTCAAACTCTGCTGCAGAATAGTGGTTGTTGTTACACTTTTGCCTCTCTGGGGAGTTGATATCAGTCACTTCTCAAACTTTTCTGTTTCCAGCTTCTCAAATGTGAGAGTGTGCTGCTTTTTGTTCTTACTTTTCTGGTAAATAAAGTACTTTTTTGGGTTTTGGACTGTTGGTGGAACAAAACAAGAACTGTGATGGCGTCCAAAATGCTCCCACACACGACTTCTGTTCAGCTCGTTTACTGTATTTTAATGTTAAAGAGAACAACAATAGTTTACGGCAGGCAACAGGACATGCAACGAGTCAGAGAGACATTTTACCAACCAGTGGTGGAAAGTATCTTTACTACATTTACTCACTACATTTCTGCTACCTTATGCTTTTACTTCACTACAATTCAGAAACAAATGTAATTTTTACTGCACTATATTTATTTAATGACTTTGCTTACTTTGCAGATTCACATGAATAATACAAAATATAATAAACAAATAAACTGTGATGTATTATTAGAGATTAAACTATCCAGCAGCATATAAAGCAACATTAAAGTGATGAAAACACTAATAATACACTATTACATTATTATAATCCAATGGTATAATAGGTATTATTCTGAAATCAAAATAAAACACGTTCATCATATGTTTCTGCAAACCACGGATACGTATGTTATAGGGCTGCACAATATTGGAAAAAATTGACATTGTGATTTTTTTTGCCCACAGCGATATATATATATATATATATATATATATATATATATAAGTTATATTATTTTGTGCGATGGATGCTTCGTGTTATACGGTGAAACGTTTCACTTTATAACGTGATGACTTATATTGTTTACATGACGTAAATGTAATTTCTGTCTCTGACATGGTCGCGCCTTTACAATTCTCCTCTGCTCTCTGTATCGCGCACAGCAGAGTTAAGCCCAGATGAGTGTGTGCACACACACACACACACACACACAGTTGAGCACACTAGAGCATGGCTCAGGCCGCATTTTCCCAAGTCCACGACATTTATAATCGAGCCAGGCCCGAACTCGCAGCACGGCACTGTGCCCACAGTCAGTAGAGCGGAGCCTGTGTTGCGTTCAGCTGTTGTCAAGTTCCAGCACTTGAGTAGGCCATTTATTCTTTATTCCACTAAATTAGACACATTTTGTTGGTCAGTCATTAAAACGGAAGCGAGTCTAGAACAGTGGTATAGTGGCCGTTTTTAACATACCCATGTACCTAGACCACTTAGTCTGCAAGGGATCTCAGCTTTGACTCATGCTTCTGTTCCTTTTTGTGAAGACCTGAAGTACTGACATGAGGCAGGGAAAAACCTGAACAAGCTTAATCTGAGATTTAAAAACAGCAGTCAAAGTCATACATCTGGTCAGGTCCACTACTGACTTGATGTCCTATTCCTATATTTTCTCTCATGTTACACACTGTTACACACTATTACACACTAAAACACTGCATGACACAGTGAAAAACTTAATATGATCTAGGGATGCACCGAAATGAAAATTTGTGGCCGAAGCCAAAGCTGAATAATATTAAGCGCTTGACCGAATACCGAGTACCGAATACCGAATATCATTGTTTAGTTTTTCATTAGTTTTTGCAGATGAACCCCCTCCAGATTAGTGTTGGGACCAAAATTGGGACCCACTGTACGATACCAATGAAAGTATCATGGTTCTGAGTAGTATCAGGATGCCACGGCAAAAATGAGGCAGATGTGCCTTTTGTCATTTATAAAAAGATAAATCACTTTTCTATAATACATCAATGATATT